>NW_024582382.1:260264-333558 GCF_018398535.1 Haplochromis burtoni | reverse complement strand
GGGGTTAACATCCAGATGCCTAAAGGGATTCATCATAATGTCTGGAGACTGGGGTTCTTTTGTTTGTTAAGAAAATGTATAAACCACTACACTATGGAGCCACTTGCTGTTGTATTATATACATTAAATTAACTAATGAATGCAAAAGGCCCAACAGTATGGCTGTGATTGTTTCAGGAGTTTGGGAAAGGGGCATCTGGCAAAGCTCGCTGTGACCTAAAAGAGAATCTACTGAAAGAAGGATGCAGCGCAGCGTCACTGGAGTTTCCCTCCAGCACCCTCACTATTCAGCAGGATGTGCCGCTTAGTGACAAGGCATCAGGAACAGCTAAAGATGTTACTCAGATCAAGCCTCAAAAACTCCAGATGACTCTAAGACTAGGTATGTTAACACCCAACCAGATATCATCTGTATAAAGATCAGGAGATACATGCAACAGCACCATTATGCAACCGGCCATAAAGAGTCATTATTATTGTTCTACATGTAGAAATAGCATGACGGATGTAAACTGATATTAATATTACATCTTTTTCTCCTGGTAGTAGACACTTTTTGAGTTAATTGTGCTGTGTAGTTAATCAGTTTTATCCTCTGTCCCTTGTCCAACCCTGCGATCCTCTTCTTGTTCCCCTCAGGTGATGCCAAACGTTTCACTGTGTCTGTGAAACAGGTGGAGGATTATCCCGTGGACCTCTACTATCTGATGGATCTCTCATATTCAATGAACGATGACTTGGCTCGCCTCGTCACCTTGGGCAACGATCTTGCTGCAGCCATGGGCAAAAAAACAAGCAACCTGCATATGGGGTTTGGGGCCTTTGTGGACAAGACTATGTCCCCATACATGTACACTTTTCCTTCACAGGCAATCAGTAATCCGTGCTATGGGTAGGTATGATGCAGGCTGTTGTTAGGTTTAAAGTAGATAAGGAGCTCTGGTGGAGATTTTTCTACCAGATGTGTTTAGCAACTTGAAATTGATTTTCCTTTTTCACTGATTCACTTTCCCACTATCTCACGCTTAATATAAACAGGATTGGTGTACAATGCCAGGCTCAGTTCAGTTTCAAGAATGTGCTGTCACTGACAGAGAAGGTATCTCGTTTCACTGAGGAGGTGAGGAAACAGCAGATATCGAGAAACAGGGATGCTCCAGAGGGTGGATTTGATGCTGTCATGCAGGCGGTGGTGTGCAAGGTATAAATAGCATAAATATGTCAACTACAGATACACATCCTCAGAGATTTTGCAACACAGTATGACCCTATGGAAAAGAAAAATAATGTTTTCTTTTCCTACAGTAGCTGATGTTATATACACATAAGTCTCTAAACATATACTTTTCTATTATCAGCTCCTTTTGAATTTTTGTAACACATATTGGTAGTTTTTTCAACTTAATTATACATTTGCTGTATGCTTTATCTTTTTTTATGGTATATTTAACTTTTTATATTATATTTTATATTATATTTGTGTATCCATCATAATTAGGATAAGATTGGCTGGCGTCCGGATGCGTCACATCTTCTGGTGTTTACCACTGATGCCAAAACTCATATTGCTCTGGATGCGCGCATAGCTGGTGTTGTCCAACCGAATGATGGAGAGTGTCACCTTGATAGTGACAATCTTTACAACAAATCTACAGTGCTGGTAAAGAGAGACAGTTAAATGCATAATTTTAAATGTTTTTGGACAAAGTGCTGCTTTTCCAAACTATGTTCTTCTGGTGTCTTCCAGGACTATCCCTCTTTGGGGCTATTAACGGAAAAAATGACCGCAAACAACATAAATTTAGTTTTTGCTGTGACCAACGAAGTGATACCAATTTACGATGTAAGGAAAATGGACTGCTTGTGTCACGTGATAAATTTACTATTGTAAAAAACTTTCACTATCTTACCACCATGTCTCTATTGCCAGGAATACAGTAAGCTTATTCCAGGCACAACCGTGGGAACTCTGTCTGGTGATTCTGGGAATGTTATTCAGCTTATTGAGCAGGCATATGCGGTAAGGAGTTTTTGAGGTTGGAAAGACAAGTAGAATTTGCAAAATAATGTTGTCTATTTGATCTGTAAAGGTACACTAGAACCAATATGTGATTTATACCTTTAATCTGAGCAGAAAATTCGGTCTAAAGTGGAGCTGGAGCTGTTGAATGTCCCAGAGGAGTTAAATCTTTCTTTCAACGCCACTTGTCTAAATGGAGAGGTCATCCCCGGAATTAAGTCCTGTACTGGCCTCAAGATTGGAGACACAGTAAGTAACGGTTCAGGAATCTTCAGTATGCATCCAGTATTTCTACACAGACTATCAAAGAGGCATTTCTTCCTCTTCAGGTGTCATTCAGTGTTGAGGCTCAGTTGCGGAGCTGTCCTAAGGAGAAGAGTCGCACCTTTACCATCAAACCTCTTGGCTTCAAAGATGCCCTTGAGGTTACGGTGGATTTTGCCTGTGGTTGTGAGTGTGAGGCAAAGGCACAAGCCAACAGCCCCCTCTGTAGCAACGGCAACGGGACCTTCAGGTGTGGTGTTTGTCAGTGTCACCCAGGTCGGCTGGGCCCGCATTGTGAGTGCTCACTTGAAGACTACAGTCCATCTGATAATGCCAACTGCATCCGGGAACCAGAGGGCCCAATCTGCAGTGGAAGAGGCGACTGTCTGTGTGGACAGTGCTCGTGTCATACAAGAGAGTTTGGTCAGGTGTGGGGAAAGTACTGTCAATGCGATGACTTCAATTGTCTGCGCTTTAAAGGAGCTCTGTGTTCTGGTGAGTAAATTGTTGTTGTTGGGGTTTTTTTATCGTCAAATCTTAAACCATCAGTTTAACATTTTGCAATAGCACAAAACCTGATGCACAAACTGTATATCAGTCTTCACTGACAGAACAAATTTCCTCCTGAGCAAAATCAAGACACATTGCTTCATCAAGGTGCAAAAAGCTTTTAGCTTCACATAAGAACCAAGAGGAACACACACGTGCCACACCCAATATATTTAGGTCAGACAACCACATTAAGTACAAAAAACAATTTTTTCTCATACACATGGCCTTTCACGGCCACATCCAGGTCATCGTGACACTCAATCCGTAGTCGATCAAAGTAAACCTGCAGTGGTATGTGCAAGTATATTATTCTAAAATCATGACATTTAAAAAGTCTGTAGTAAGGATCTAGAGAAATTCTAGAGACTTTGCAAAAATGTCCAGGTTATTAAAACATCAAGCATATTTTCTTAGTTCTTAGTTTTGCGGTTATGTTTCCATGCTGATTTGGGGATTTACACAAAATCCCCCTTCACTCAATCAGCTTTTGAAAATATCAAATCATGGGCATTGAACTACCTGCAGGGCACTAAAGATACACAAGATAATATTATATCATATTAAAAGCTGTTTTCTTCACTAAGAGCAGGAAAAATGAAGTTTCTCTTCCCTTTTCCTTCCTTGCTCTGAGGCTTTGTTGTATGCTTTCTTCCTTTCTCTCTTTGTATATAAACATATCTCAGTTGGTTTACATAGTTTTCCTATTACATAGGTAGATAAGCCAAAAAACTAGGCTACTTAAAGTGCCTGTGCCATCATTAAGACAGTCTTTTCTTGCTTATAACAGACATGCAAATCAGTACAAAATTATTAAACATAAGCAATCATACTTATCAAATGACCAACGCTTTGTCAGACCTGCAAATATTATGTCTGTGCTCTGTAGAAGGCCAGTCAGAGAACACACCCATTTACTGCTATGTTTTTGTGATATGCAATTGCTATCTCTATCATTCCCAAATGCAAGTTGGTGCAACTCACTACAGAGTTACTCAATTACAATAATAAAACTTTAGTAAGCTTTGTCCTTGAGTAATTTATTGTTGCAGCATTTTGGCTCTATGATTGGTAAGAAGGAGTATGACTAATAGTAGAACAGGAAACTGCTCTTTAAAAGAAATAAGGAAACTTTTCCTATTAGGGTTAGTACTCATTCTGTGTTTACTCAAACTTTGGAGTAAACATGTCAAGTACACGGACTTGTGTTACTGAGGTACCTCTTCTTTCTACGGTAATGAGGACACGAATACCATGAATCGCGTACTTACAAGCAAAGTTCATGGAGCTATAAGAAAGGGCATTCAGACACAATAAGTTAGCCTGAAAGATCCTGTCAGCTTTCATTACAGGACGTGTAAGAAATATCCATTTTAGAGATGCTAGTCAGTCACCCACATTTTTTAAAGTATATTATTGAAATTGGAGACAGTCCACTGTAATTTTCAGTAAAGTGCAGAAATATGACACGAAAGCCCCAAATTAGGCATGCATCCTCTGGAATCAAGTTTTACCTGAAATAAACATACATTGCCAAGCTGATATCCAAATGTGACATACTTGTGTCAACAAGGCAAATGCTCACACAGGTTCTTTCTTAAGGGAGATTAACTTTTGCAGACACAAAGCCAGTACTGGTGTAAGTCAGTCTATAGAGCATTAGTGCTAAACCGCAGTGTGTAGAAGTGGTATTTAAAGCATGAGTGTCTCTTGGCTGCATCTTAGTTGAAGCTACCACGACATAGGGCATAAAAAAAGTTAAATCTCTGTGACGTTCCCTGTGGGTGTGCAGATCTCCTACTGATATGAAGCTGTTTCAGGGCTCAAGAACAGGAGCCAGCAAGCACAGCCCCGGGGAGCACAAATAGGAGGGAGGAGACTACAGCAAAGTTTGCATTCCTCTGCTGATTTTTGTTTTTTTACCTTTCCTCATCAGTACACTTCACTTGATTCTGTTTCCGCTTCTTCTCCAACAATGTAAGGTTATGTTTTACTCTGTCTTTGTCCCTGTCCTTGTCCTGTTATCGTGGCCCCACTATTAACCTGTGCTGTGGGATTTGTTTAATTAACTGAATTACTGTGCTTGCTCACAAAGAAATGAGCATGATGTAAAACTAAAAACCCCTTTTCATGTTTGTGAATCATCTTTCAGTTAATGAAAGCAGCACAAATACTGACTCTTATTAAGTGTTGTGTAGAGAAAAACAAAAACTAACTTGTGACTCAAAGCATTTTTCTTGTTTCCAAAGCCTTTATACATATCTCAGCTCTTATGTTGTTGACAGAGTTACTGAGAAAGATTACACAACAACTCCACCGCCGGGCTTTATATGTGAAATTGTTAACCATTAACACGGACGGCCCTGCTTAAAACACATTTTAAAAAGAAAAGCCTCCGCTGATAGGGTGAGCACGGTGGAATTGTTTGTCGAAGCTTTGTTGATTTGTTTTGAGCTCTGGAATTAGTTACCCTTACACCTTCTGTGATCTTTCAGCACTAGTCACTCCCCCCTGTCTGATCCAGATGGACTGTGACTCACTCGCTTGGCTCATAATCATCCAATGCCAGTTTAGTTTCCTACCCTGTTGTCGCTGGAGCTCTGCAATAATATCCAAGGTGGTGTAATGTGCTGATGTGGGGTGTTGCACAGTAATGCAGGAAGAAAAGCTCACCAACTAATCTTCTCAGGAAATGGATGACAGCTTCCTAAAATGACTGGGTATTTCCATGCTTTCTGTGCTTCACAACATCTGAGGATGTTTGTGTCACTCTGTGTGTGCCTGCTTGCCCGATGGGATCAGGAATCATTAAACTGTACTTTCACAATAGAACATTTTCTGCCCTTCTCACAGTGGGGATGATTAAGGGAAATGCATGACGCCCATTGCTGAGTAATTCAGATGCAAAAACAGCTACTAAGTTATTGATTAACATAGCAGCATTTTCAAGGGAAGATTAGAATGATGTGGGAAGAATTCTGAAACAGATGATTGTTTTCAAACGCTGACTAGTCTTTTTTATTATTTAAACAAAACAGTTCAAGCAAAGGTCATGACAAAGGAGGCAAAGTTATCATTTTTTACAATGAATGACAATGAAGACCTAAATATAGACCTAAAACAATTAAGCAATAAAACCACATCACTTAAATCATAGTACATACACTCTTTACTTCTGGCGGCCCCTATGTGCGGCAGCCTGTTACAGCAGCTCTGCTCATTTCTGAGCTTCTTTCTTATTTCATCTTTATTTTCTCGTAATTTTTAACTGAAGTTTTAGCAGTTGGATTCTGCACGTACTACTGTTTCATGCTAGTTCTGGTCATTTTTCTAACAAATTTCCCACGAGTGGGTCTAATAAAGGTTTATCTCTCTCTCAAACACTCACTCTCTAATTCCACTTCCTTCAAAGAACATTACAGTGACCTTGCATTCATTTCACGAAGAATAACACTCATCCTATCTAAGCACACTAATTAGGTAAGTATGCACACAGACAAATGTGCACACAGATTCATTTATATTTATGCAAGTAGTATTTTGTAGGTTTGTGTCCCTCTTGTAGTTGTGCACTTAAACTGTATATTTTTGATTTCAAGTATTACAGAATAAATTTGAGCACTTTTATAGTCTTACCAAAAACTCACTTTATACCACAAATGACACTGTCTTTTTACAGAAACGTGCACACCTTACAGTCACACCTTGACCTAAATGAACCTACCCAGGTCTAGCCAGTCAGGCTGAAACCTATATTTAATCCCAGGATCTTTTTGCTGTGCCTCTACCACCATGTTAGACACTGCATTACCATGCTGCCACAAAGAATTAGCTTTTCATTCTTTTTCATTCTTTCAGGTCACGGGAAATGTGATTGTGGGGTGTGCAAGTGTGATGCAGGATGGAAAGGAGAAAACTGCAACTGCACCACACGCACAGACACCTGCATGTCCAGCAGTGGTTTCCTGTGCAGCAGCCGGGGTATCTGTGATTGTGGAGTTTGCCTTTGCACTCAGCCTGGTGCCTACGGAGCCACCTGTGAGAAATGCCCCACCTGCCCTGATGCCTGCACGCTAAAAAAGTGAGTTAATCAGAGATGAAAAAACAACAGAAAAATCATATGAGAACTTGTAATTTTCAACCAAATGTAGACACATTTTCCTTGGACAAATTGATTTACCCTAAAAACAATTTCACTGGATTAGTGAGATATCTTGTTTAATTTTAGGGTAAGTGATTGATCAACTTATTGAACAATTATCAAATCATCCCTATGTGTAGACAGCATACTTGGCTTCTACCTGTTGTTGGCAAAATGTTCTGCAAATAACTCAGTTTGCTTACGTTTTCCACATTCCATAACACAAACTACTCCTACACATTTTTTTAGTGCAGACGCTATCGTGTATAAGAGATGTAATGTGTGATGTCCGCTGAATGCATACGAAGTGAACCACTTACTGTTTTTGCAGGGAGTGTGTCGATTGTCTGCACTTCAAGAGAGGACAGTACATCAAAGACAACAGTTGTAATAGAATGTGCAGCGATGAAATTGAAGTAGTGGATAACCTGGGTGAGAACTCCACCATTTCTAGTCTCTTTATTGCTGCTATCCTGGCCTGTTGTGGTAATGTTGTATTTCTGCTTCAGATCATATGAGCATAATAAAATTAAAAGTATTTGGAGGTCTCATGAAAACATTGTGGTCAAAGAGTATTGTGGACTGCTCGATACTTTAGTCTCATAAACATACCTTAAAACAATGTATTACCTTGTTCTTCATCTTCACACGATCTCGTCCCACACAAGCGGAAAAACGCAATGGAGTAAACTGCTCGTACAAAGATGAGAACGACTGCGTGCAGCACTTCCAGTATTATGTAGATGTTGCCGGCAAATCCATTCTGAACGTCGTGAAAGAACCAGGTACTGTGAAAGTTTGTGTGCATTTATGGGATTCTTAAACTGCCAGAGAACTGAGCGTTATAATTTAGGCACATTATTAGGGGAGAATAGTGTGTGCTTGAGTTCCATTTCAGTCTGTTTTTCTGGACAGCCATAGCAACAGGGGAACAGTGTGTGCATCTTGTAATGTGTTATTATCTAAAGAACACATGATCAGCCAGTTACCCACATCCACACTCTCCCACACCACAGAAACTCAGACACATTGCATTGATGCTTCAAATAATTGTGAAATGTCTCTCACCAGATTGCATTGATTGCTTAACTTCTGATTGCACTACATTTCTTAGCAAACATGGTGCCAAAAACTGTGAATTAGCTCAGTTTCTCCCTCTCTCATGTCTGTCAGAGTGCCAGCCTGGTGCTGACATCTTGGTGGTGCTGCTGTCAGTGGCTGGAGCCATTCTGCTACTGGGCCTTGTTGGCCTGCTCATATGGAAGCTGCTGGTCACAATCAAAGATCGCAGAGAGTTTGCCAAGTTTGAGGAGGAGAGAGCCAAAGCCAAATGGGATACGGTGAGAAATAACTCCACTGAAACACCAGAGTACAACAAAAGCAATATCGTTTGGCTTTCTATAACCTCTAGTGCTTTTAACAAATCTTTTTTCAATTTTAAGACCCAAACATGAATATGTATAGGGTTTTTTTTCTTTTTCTTTATTCTTTTGAATTTTAAATTGTTTCCATGATATTCATTTTTTACTTGCTTTTATTATTGTTCAGCACTTACTTTGTTTGTAACTTTGTTTTGAAAAGTGATTTTCTAAATACAAGTAAAGTAATGCCAATACACTGTAATAACAGAATATATCTGCCCTCTAGTCTAGCCTGCATATGGCAATGTTACATATCACTATGGAGCTGAAGTAAACACCACTGTTTTATTTTCATAGGCTAACAATCCTTTGTACAAAGGAGCCACCTCCACCTTTACCAATGTAACATATCGGGGAAACTAACGACTAATGGCCAAGAGGAAAATCTCAGGGGTCAACGACAAAGAGGGAATGTAGCAGCACAGAAATGGATTGCAAATGAACATACTGTACACTGTCATGTGACCAGCTACTGTAGCTGAAAAAGCAGTTAATGTGGTCAAGAACTTGATGTAATGATTGTACATAATATAAAAGGAAAAAACAAAACAAAATGTTTTGTTATAAAGAACAGATGGCTGTGTTCTTAGTCATTCTGTTTCTATACTGTTTCACTTCTGGTGTATTCTAAAATACTAAATGTGCATTTAAGAAAAGGAGATTGGTTGTTACTGTGGTTTCTCATTTTTGTGGTATTGTGTTCACCACTGCAATATTTTTTAAGATGAATATTTCTGTACACCCATTACCACTTCTCCTTTTTCCTAATAGTCAGGTATAACAGTAGCAGCAACGAAACTGCAAGAATGCAGCTACTGCAGATCTAGTTTATAGTGACGTCTGGGATGTACGCTGTGTTTAAACTTCCTAGGACCTGGCGTCCACATATGTGGACATCACATTTTGGGTTTTCTAGACCAAAATACTAAATTTTGCTCTACAAGGTCCTGATATCCACTTACGAGGACATTATAGTTCCACTGTTCTATCAAAATTTAAAGTGAATGTCCTCATATGTGGATCTCATTTTTCCCAGAAACAAAAATCAGGTAAAAAATAAAATCACATAATTCTTTGTTTTTACATTCATCAGGTCCCAATCAGCCCAAATAGCAAAGAGCAATTAAAAATGCATGCTATGAAAAAGTTTGGGTCTTAGAAGGTTAAATGCAAAAAAGAAATTGCCACTTCAATAATCTTATAACATAATTCTATAAAGATTTTCTTCTATTTTGGTGCTTTTGGGGATTTTTTATATATATATTTTTCTTTTGTAAAATATATAACTTATTCTGTGCTCTGTTGTACCTTTGCTTTTGTAAATGTAAGTCTGATTTGATTCAGTTCTCTACTGACCACCACTGTGCCACACCTTTTTAGCCTCTCTGAAATGTGACGTACATTTTGGTTTTACATTCGTGGTTCTCTCAGGATGTTTGCATTTTTTCACATCTTCTAAAGTTGTTAGCGGTTAAGTTGAAGACACAAATATTCAAGCAACTTTTGTGTGTCACTTGTGTGTTCCTTTGAAAAATGTATATATATTTTTTGCTTATTAAGATCTGACTTAAAACAGAAAATTGAAATTGCAATAAACATTCACTCATACACTCTTCAGCAAGGAGCTAATTGTTTTTGTTTGTTTTCTCCCAACTCTATTCATACGAAGAAAAATAATAAAATGATTTTGTTATGGAGGCATTGCAAGAAAATCAAATCCCTGCACAAAGAAATAGAAAATAAGCCTATAGTCACTTGATTTTATGCAATACTTTAATAATGAATTAGCTATGATCATGCACACAGTTTCACTGTGATGTGTGTTTTGGAAACTATATTCTGCAACAACTTATCTGCTATCAAGTTAGTCAACACTTCCTGTTTTGAAGCACACAGGATATTCTTTCACATATCTACAGTATGCAGTTCATGCAATATGATATACTTCTCTTCTATCTACATATTGCTGTCATCACTACAAGTATCCAAATTGTTACCCAGTACTGCTTTCAACTGCTTTGCATTCAGTATTTCAATATCCTGGCTTTGTTATGTCCCCAGGCTAGTCCAGGGGTTAGGGACTAACATAAAGTTAAAACAATGAAGGAGGAGTCAAAATGGTATTATTTAAAAAAAAAAACAAAAAAAACTCAAAGGTTTATGGTCTGCCAGTGTTAAAGTTCTGGTTCAGACTTAGGGTACAAGGGCAACATGACAAACAAAACATCCCTGATATGAAAATAAAAGAAACTTACCTAACTCCAAAGGAAACAAAATATACAACCTATAACCATAACACAATCACAAAACAAAAGGCAGCTCTCCCCTACAAGCAGTCTGAACATGGAAACACAAAATGCACACACACGTCAAAAGGTAAGCCTGACAAATATGTCAACCACTACATTACAAAATTACAACCCTTACATAAACAATATATTGTTTGAATTTACTGTGTTTTCATATATTAGGAAAACGGGTTAGATACTTTATCCCACTTGTAATTTAATTGTTCACAGCCACATGCAGGTGCAGGTTTATATCTTAACTTCTGGCTTATTTCAAAATTGGTAAACTTTACAAATGGCCTAACATTATATGCAGTTTTAGCTGTTACAAAATGTTGAATGTTTATTATTTGCTTCTATTGTATTATATTTACCTGAATGTAGGATTAGTGAAGCTGTGATGTCACACAGGCGGTAGGATTAATAGTGAGTTAAAAATGATTCAGTGTTTGCCACAGTAATTACATGCTAATCAAAAGTAACAAGGAATGATTGCATTTGAATTTCAGTACTTGTGTTACATGTTGTTTTCAGAAATAGTGGAATTATGGTACTGTACAAAACTCTTGAGCCACCCCTCATTTCTTTAGATTTTGCTTCCAAGGATCCAGGTTAATTTTTTAAAGCAGTCTTGAGCAATAGTGCTACAAGCCTTCTAAAAGTGTTTCAAAAACTTTCTCAGTTTCTTCTTCAGTCCAATCCTTGTACCTGACCATTTCCATTTCTTTTATGAATCATTAAGCATAGAAATGTACCTAACTCACTCAGGGGATTCAAGATTAGGTTTATTTTGTCACACACAATTATGCAAGTGCAATGAGAAAACCAAATCCCTACACAAAGGGATATTAAAGTCTGACTGTGCATAAATAAGAGGAAAACACAAATAGAGACTGGAAAACAGTAAATGTTTTGGTTTGGGTTTTTTTTTTATAACTAGTAGGGCAACTATAGTCGAGTGTAGATGAATAGATGTGTAGAGGGTAGGTAGGTAGTGGTCGAGGTGGGCTAAAGTCACCGTCTCATTTAGCAGCCTAATGGCCAGAGGGTAAAAGCTCATTCTCATTCTTAGCCAGCACATGGTACTGTATCACTAATGGAAGCATATGAAATAGTCTTTTGCTGGGGTGGCGGGAATCTCTGGTTCTTTGTGAAATTTCACATTTATTATTTGCTTAGGTTGTATGGATTACCATCCTAAGGGCAAAATGGTGCTATCGGGTGCAGCTCCCCATCCGGGTGGTCATGCCCGCATTCAAACTGATCTCCATGCTGCAAGTGTTTCTGAGCACTCAGGAGTCTGTAATTGTCTGAGGTAATAGAGGGATTGATGGGCTATCTTTACCAGGGTGTTAATGTGCTAGGACCATGACAGGGCCTGAAAAATGTAAACACCGAGTTTCTGAAGTTATCCACCCTTTCTACATGGGCACATTTTATGCTTAGAGGGTGAAAGCTTTTCTGCTGTTTTCTAGTGTTGTCCACTACTGGCTCCTTGGTCTTACAGACATTCAGCTCAAGGTTATTCCCTTTATACCAGCTCACTAGGTGGTTGAGCTCATACTGGTAGACAGACTCATCATTATTTGAGATCAAACCTACTATCGCTGTGTTGTCAGTATGTTTGACTATGATGTTGGAACCTGAGGTGATCACACAGTCACAGTTGTACGGGTAGTAATTGAGCACCCACCTACATGAACATTGTTTTAACTTGATCAAGCAAGAGTGTTTAATTAGTGTCCCTTGCTTTTGAAGGATAGGTAAGTATTGTAGTTTAACACATAAGGGTCACTGTAGTGTCTAGCCTTGTTTCTACTATCAGATATATGAGTGTGTTATCAAAAATGTTTCTTTATTATTCTGTTTCCTTGCACCATTAGTGTATTGAATTGTTTGAATGGACCTTTTATTCTGGGATGAAAACGTAGCTCAGTTTCTGATAATATGACACCCCCTGTTGGTTAATTGTTAGATTTGTGATAAATTGTGTGCAGCAACATGAGTGACATTTCTTTTAGCTCTGGAAATCTGCCTATAATCTATACTAAGACCAAGTCCTTTGCACTACCTCCAAGCACTTTGTTCTCTAGTGATCCTTTTCTATTGTGTGCCTTTCTCTTGTTTTGTATACATTTCTCTTGGTTGTATATATGTCTCCTATTTTTTATTTTATTTATTCCTGCTGTCTTACTATTTATATTTTCCACAGTTGGCATGAAGCACCCATAATTTAACATATATAATTACAATAAAGGGCTGTTGTATTCTGTTCTTTTCAATTCTATTCGATTCTAAATGGATGTAAGAAAGTGTTCACACTTAAGGCACAAAGTAGTAGGCTGATTCTGAGATGAGATAGGTAAAGGCTAAACTGGCTAGCAAGGTAACTTCAGTACAAATCTCAACAACAAAGATGAAGATGTCTTTGACATATAGTGAAAAATGCCATGTTTTCCCATTGCCTTGATAATATTAGTCTTATAGAACCAGTTTAGTTGAAAATCAAACTTCATAAAGGGTGATGCTAAGGTAAGACTTTTATGTGAAGGCTGTCTGGTGCTTTTTTTAAGAGATGCAAACAAATGGAACCTTCCTTCTTTTCAGTGAGCCACAAAGGCCCGTCCTAAAGCATAATGTGCTTTATTCCTCTTTTTGAATCTAACTGGAATTATGATTTACAAAAAGAACATCATGTTATTACGTTATCATCATTTTTGCAACCAAAGGTGTTGTCTCCTGCTTAGATAACAGGTTTAAGGCACTTCTGTAATGCCTTACATCCACTTTTCAGACTCGGATGTAACATCCTTTTCATTATAACAGTCTATAAGTAGTTCTATTCAGAGCAGTTGAAAGTCAGACTGAACAGATGAGTGGGCATGATGCAGCTGAGCTTCAAGAAGTATTCTGCTGTATATAACTACTCAGCAGTTTAAAACTTCAGCTTTTGGCTCACACCTCAACTTTGGGCATGTGTAACTTTTGAACATTTGAACATTATATATATAAAAGAAAAAAAAAACATTTTAAACGAATATTCATATATGGGCCCAAACAATGCCATATAAAAGAATGACATACTACTGGTTTATTGGAAATTTTGATTTACATAGGAGTTGTTTAATGTAGATTATCTCAGGGAAAAAGGTGTCATACCTCACAGAACGCCCACAGTATGTGAGGACACAGGGCTGTGTCTCTGATACGCTGGTCTGCAGTACAGGGGCCCCACAGGGAACATTGCTGGCACCGTTCCTCTTCACCCTCTACACTGCAGACTTCTCCATCAACTCCCCACGCTGCCACCTACAGAAGTTCTCTGACAACTCTGCCATAGTCGGCCTCATCACAGGTGAGGACGACTCAGAGTACAGACAGTGGACTCTGGACTTTGTGGACTGGTGCCAGTAGAACCACCTGCTGATCAACACTGGGAGAACCAAGGAGTTGGTGGTGGACTTCCGGAGATGCAGACCCACCACATTGACACCGGTGAACATCCAGGGAGTGGACATTGAGATAGTGGACTCGTATAGGTACCTGGGTGTTCACCTGAATAATAAACTGGACTGGAGCCACAACACTGATGCTCTGTACAGGAAGGGTCAGAGCAGACTCTACCTGCTGAGGCGGCTGAGGTCATTTGGAGTCCAGGGAGCGCTTCTAAAGACCTTCTATGACTCTGTGGTGGCATCCGTTATTTTTTACAGTGTGGTATGTTGGAGCAACAGTTTATTGACAGCTGAGAGGAAGAGGCTGGATAAACTCATTAGGAAGGCCAGCTCTGTTCTGGGATGCACCCTGGACTCAGTGCAGGTGGTGGGAGACAGAAGGACTCTGGCCAAAATAACATCTCTGATGGACAGAGTCTCCCACCCCATGCATGTAAATGTTGCTGAACTGCAGAGCTCCTTCAGTGACAGACTGCTGCATCCTCGATGCATGAAGGAGCGTTTCCGCAGGTCCTTCCTCTCTGCAGCTGTCAGGCTGTACAATCAGAACTGCTCCCAACAAACATAGATGTCTACATCAGTGCTGCAACAACTTCTACTGTTATAACTGCACATTACTTTTTCTCAGCTTATATATACACTAACTTATTGTAAGTTACATGTCTACTTTTTAATGCACAGGTACAATACACAATCTGCACTTTTCTAATTATTCTAAATATTCTTAACTATTTAAACATCTTTCAGTATCCTGCTCTGTTTGCACACTATCTGTACGCTAATTTTAACAACTGTACTGTACTCTGCTCTGGTAACTATTGTCCATGATGTAAAAATGTAAAAATTTTCCTACACGATCAGACAAGAGTATTTTTAAAGACGGGTTTTAGTAAGTTTTTCTAAATTAACCTCCTGAAAATCTTCCTAACATATGTTTCCCTCTAGTGTATGAACACCTGTAAGTGCTACCAGAAAAATAACAAAGTGAAACGTGAAAAAATAGTGTAAAGAATTAAAACTAGCCTCTTTTCTTTTTAAAAAATACACCGTAAATCTCCCGATAGTTTTACTATCCGAGCTTGAAATATGTATCATTATTGTTATTTTATTTTATTTGTTAAATACAGCTGTTAGGGCTTTTCACATTAGTTGTAATATTTCCTCTCGCCTTTGAATGCATCATAATTAAACGTCCGCCCCTTCTTCTGCACGTCAGTTCCAACATGGCGGCGCCCCACGCTGTGGACGGGGTAGAGGGAGGCAGCGGCGAAACCGGGTTGACGCTGTCGGATTCATCTACCTGTGATGTGAAGAGACCTCAGTTCGGGACACGTTTCCTTACAGACCCACGACAGGTCTTCCAGCATAACGCATGGTCGGTATCTTTTAAAAGAACTCCCCCCAATGGAGCAGACATTATGTTCCTGTGCATCTCTGTCAAGGCTGCTCACTCGGACACTGTTCTGACTTGCCATAGATTGTGTGTAATTCTGCGAGCCGTTATTTTTTAACATTGACATTAATTTAATGTTAACATAACATTATGTTAACACTTAAAATAACATTAACTGAATATGGATTTCTCCTACAATGTAATCACGGGACATCGGTTGAACTGGTTGCTGAATAACATTCATAAAATTATTGCCAAGTATTTATCTGCACCTGATTGGTCAGCCTTTCATATCTAAATACGGAGTTATTTAAAACATCTTTAACATGTAGCAAAGATTTGTGTAAAAATGTTCAGGCTACATGTCAAAGTACTTTGCAGATTTTATTACACCTGCTTACAACCCATCACCAATCTGAGTGAAAGTGTCATATCTTTAAGTATTTCAGGACTGAGAGTGTTTTTGTGTGCCACGTTGCTTTGGGATAATTGGGGTTTCTCACCATCAGGGACAATGTGGAGTGGACCGATGAACAAGAAGCAACTGCTAAGAAGAAAGTCTTAGAAAACAGTCAGCCGCTACCTCCAGAGAAACAAGGTTGCATCATTGCAGTTATACACATAAACCGCACAGTGTGACTGACAGTAAAGACCAGTAAGAGATGTATAGCTTATTAATCAGGAGGACAGCCATCCCCAATGTTGCATCCACTTTCCTTTCATTTTTTGCTTCTTGTGAAAGCGACCAGATCTCTGTTGCTGCTGTTGGCACAAAAAGATTGTTGCTGACATTAATTTGTAACCACTTTTTTCACCTTCAGCTTAACTTTACAGGTTATGAGATATTATAGTTTGTTTTTGTTTTTTTATTTTGCTTTTAAATAGACTTACAAGAATTTCAGGCAAACTTTTATTCACCTTGTCATTATGAAGTATTATGTGTAGAATTTTGAGGCAAAAATTAAAGGCTGTAACACAACAAAATGTGAAACAGATGAAATGTTGTGAATACTTAGTGGATACACTGTATATATAGTCTTATTAAGTACTTTAAAGTGTTTTGTGGTGATTCGTAAGCAAGGCAACATAATGCTCCATTACTTAAACGCTTGCTTTACTTTGCTTTGCTTTACCTTTGCAGAGGAATACGACAGCCGGGCCAATGAGTACTGGAACGGCTTTTACACAATCCACGAGAATCGTTTCTTCAAAGACCGTCACTGGCTCTTCACAGAGTTCCCAGAGTTGGCCCCACAGTGCAGCCTGAACCATGAATCGCACCCTGGTGCCTCTGGTGCAGTAGAAAGTCAGCAGAACAGTCAGGATGGAGAGCAAAGCGGGGAACATGCACCTTTGTCTCACACTGATGGTGACTTTCCTGGCTCGTCTGCCACCTATCGCATACTGGAGGTGAGACAGCATAACAAAAGCAAGTTAGCTAAACTTAGCTAAATTTTCAGTTAAAGGTTTTAAGAGGATTTGTTGTCATGAAACAGTTTTACTGTTTTATTTATATAAAACTCTGTACAGGTTGGATGTGGTGTGGGAAATACAGTTTTTCCAATATTAAAGACCAACAAGTAAGTGCTGGCAAAACATTTCAATCTATGTTTAAAAAGCACACATCTTATTTATTCTCTTGCAGTATAATGTGCACCATAAAACAATAATTTGCCCTTTGCAGTGATCCAGGACTCTTTGTTTACTGCTGTGACTTCTCCAGCACTGCTGTGGAATTAGTCGAGGTGAGATAATGATGATGGGATCATGAAAGGATGATCATTTCTCAGGTTGTAATCTAGCTAATAAATTAAAACTGTCCTCTTGTCATCAGAGTAATCCAGAGTACGACCCAGGGCGTTGTTATGCCTTTGTTCATGACTTGAGCGATGTAGAAGCCAATTACCCCATCCCTGATGGAACCCTTGATGTTATAGTGCTAATCTTTGTTCTATCAGCTCTGCATCCCAAGAAGTATGAACTTCTTTTTTTTTCCCTCTTTCCTTTTGTCTTTCCTTTGGTTTCACTCGGTGGAAGTAATTAAATTGTCACTGCCTCTTATACTTTCACCCTAACTTCAGGATGCAAGCATCCATCAGTAGACTAGCACGCCTCCTGAAGCCCGGTGGAGTGATGCTGCTCAGGGACTATGGACGCTACGATATGGCACAGCTCCGCTTCAAGAAAGGTTAGGATAAAGTTCTGCAAGACACTGGGTTCAAAATTTTCCACAGTTTGGTCTTTAAAAAATTTTTTTTACCTGGTAATTCCAATTCTGTAAAACCCATGATAGTGAATTAGAAAAGTGGTTACGAAAATGAGTGAGAGATGGTCTTAAATATGTTTAAAATGCATTAAGAACTGCTTAAAATGCAAAAAGTAACAGTAAATCCAGCTGTGCAAGAAGTTCGAATTTGAGGTTTGAAAGGGCGATATATTAATGGATCCATGTATGTAATATTATTATGTAATATTACCATGTTCTGGCTTATTATTTACATGACAATGATATGTTATTTTCTACAAGTTGCTGGAAAATAATGTGCTTGTGGTTTGGGTTTTTTTTAGGAAGGTGTCTCTCCGAAAACTTTTATGTCCGAGGCGATGGAACGCAAGTATATTTTTTTACTCAAGGTACAAAAAAGGTCTTAATAAAGATTTATTGGGGTTTATTTTTGTAGAGTTGCTTTCTGATGGTGTATCCAAAAAATATTTCTGTGCTCATTTTAGATGAGCTCCATGAGCTGTTCACTCAGGCTAAGCTGGAGAAAGTGCAGAACCTTGTGGACAGAAGGCTACAGGTGAACAGAGGGAAGCAACTCACCATGTACAGAGTGTGGATTCAGTGCAAGTACCGCCAGGCTCCAGTTTAGCCACCTGGGTGTGAAAGTGGGGAGAACCCGCCTGACTTGACTGTCAACTACAGCCAGAATTTAGGAAGTGAAGAGAAGGTGGTGCTTGCTTTTTCCAGTGGGTGTATGGAGTGGACATGAAAAGCTTTGTGATGAAGGGAATGCAACAGAATATTTACATACTGTAAAGGTTTTACACTATCCCAGCTGCTAAACTGCAGATGGACACTTTTTTTATGCGTAAGTTTCCTGATGGTGCAGCAGTCCTAGCTGCAATAGTCATGTCTTGTCACTTTCTTATGGAAGCCTGTTTCAGCCACTGGAAAGAAAAAAAATTACCAGGCAGAGCTAAGTCTAAATTTCAAGTTATCTCGAAATTTTAAGTTGGGTTGCTGAAAATTTCAATTTACTAACTAGATCTCTTAAAATATCACCTTTAATAAGTCAAAAATTTCGAAGTACTAAATCAAAACTTTGACTTGAGAAAGACAAAAACATTTTTTTCAGTGATTGTTCAGTTCAGTTATTTAAGAAAGTGCTGGTTACCTGTATGTTTCTCTTCTGACATATTGTTCCTGATGTTTTGAAATAAACTGAATGATTTTTTTTAAGATTTTCCCTTTTGTACATGCAAAATAAAAATAAATTTTAAAAAATGAAGTTTATTTTTAATTTAGTATTTAAAATACCTTGAAAATTTCAAGGTTGTGCTTTTTTCCGATGCTACTTTGCTTTCCATCTCACGTTTAGTAGTTGACTGGCTGGTTAGGAAAAAAGACAACAAATCAGTTAGCAATTGGTTATATTAAGTCCGTAAAACATGTGGGTGTGAACATGATGGGAACTTTCTGATAAGTGATCCTTTTAGTAACTGTGGGTGGGCGCTGGTAAATTGTATTGTGTACAGAGGCATTTGCCATTGGTCCAGACAAGAGATTTGGAGCAGGCGTGGACTGGATGAAGGTGAAAATACTTGACCAATCTCACGAGAAAATATGAGATTTTACTGATTATTGTTTACATTGCAAAAAACATGAGAACCGAACCGAATCGATCCGGATTCAGCTGAAACGCCTGCAACAGCACAACTTCCGAAATAGATTGGTTTCTTCCCTGAAGCGAGGAAGGCGACTGGAGACGAACTTTGTTTTGGTCGAGCTGACACCCAGGACCCTAAATTCATCACATCACCGGGGGAGATAAAGATAGGGGGGTAACTAACGCTAGCTTAAAGACATCATTTATACCTGGTGAAAAACGCAGGACCTCGAGGGTCGCCATTGTGTGGAACGAGATAACCCGACCGATGCACGGTATGGTCCTCGGAGAGAGGGATGTGATGGGGATCCCCGCCTAACTGGCATAGAAAGGCGGGTTTGGGATACCCGGAGTTGTCGAGGCCTCCGAGGGAATCCTCCGTCGTCAACCCTGAGCTACGCAGCGCGCTCCCGTGTCTTGATCGTTGCAATAAGCACGCGAGGGACGCGGCTGTGGATGCGGCCTAGCCTGGGAGGGTCTGCCGAGAACAGGGGGAAACAACAGAGACAGTTTCGGGGTTAACAGGCCCTTCAGAGGACCGTGAAAATATTAAATTACAGTAAGTATTTCGGTTGGTTATCGAACAAAATGACATATCTGGGCATGCCTCTCGCTACCTGGAGACTTCGTGGCACGAGCACCTGGCAAAACAGAACAGAGAAGATGCTTCTTTTTTGAGTTAGCCCGTTGGATACCTAACGCTAGCCATGTAATATGTTCGCAAAACCCCTTACTGTTTCGGGGTTCAATTTACTATTTATTTGCTTAAGCAGCCATTTGATCGAGCAGGAATAATCAACGTTTGTCTGTTCTGGGAGCATTAATTGTTTGTCAAAATCCAATCTTTATGTTACTAGCTAACGTTAACTGTTAGCTGCTGTATTGCAATGCTACGCTAAGTGATGTCCAACATCGGTAGACTTGTAGCTCATTTAGCTCATTTTTCAGTCTTGGCTGATTACTTCGCGGGTTATTTACAGGGGATCTTTTAGATCAATATGTTGTCATTATAACGTTGAGCCAGCCAAACCTGTAATAAGTAGAATTAAGGGCTGTTTGACATGGATTGACATGGACACCACAGGTTGCACTTTTTATTTCAATCCATGCAATTCATAGATAACTGACTTAGAACACAGTATTGGGCGTGTAACGTTAACCTTTACACAAGCTAGCAAGCTGGACCCTTATTGTCTATTGTGGCCATTGCTGTGAGTGTACTTGGCAGCCCCTCCATTAGTGACCTTTCATAACTCCAGCGCCATGTAACTTAGGCCTATAATGCCAGGGCGTTATCACATGATGCTATAATTTCCAAGCAATCACTACACACATCTGGCCCACGTCTTTAATGCCTATTAAGTGTCTGTTATTAGCTATATGTTGGGCTAGATTTTGCAATATATTATTGAGTAACAAAGTTTTATGGCCGGTACTTGCTGAACACATGATGTATAACATTGTTGTCAAGCTTATTGATGACTCAGAACAGGAATTTTCCACATCCATATAGTTAAAAACAGCCATGAGTCATCACAAAAGATGGCTTTTGAAACAGTGAACCCTCACTCCCACTTGAATATTCCACACTCTTCAACACCTTCCTTAATCTGTGCTCTTGTCTCTGCAGCCATGATGGAAGAACTGCATAGCTTGGACCCCCGACGGCAGGAGCTGCTGGAGGCTCGCTTCACAGGGGTCGGTGTGGCAAAGGTTTGTGTTACAGCAGATGTCACAAAGGTGAAGCATCGGAAGTCTAGTCAGAGAGCTTATTAGAATTACAGATTTTCTTAATTAAACATTTTTGTGAATCTCTTCCCTTTCTTTGTCTAACTCAGCCTCAGTATCATTCTGCTGTTTGGCCTGGACAAGCTTGGCCCCACTCCTTTTCTTTGTCTGTCTCTGGAGAAGGTTGAGCTGTGTCTGTGTTTTTTGGCTGGTGTGATATGGCATCTCTCCCTGGCTCATGATGTAGCGGCTGTATATGCAAGTGGTGATGCCTGCCAAAAAGGCCACAGACGGGACAGGGGTGGTAGAGGGAGGAGGAGTGAAAGCAGAAGAGGAATGCAGAAATGGTTCTTGACCAGGTGTAAGTGAAGGCAGCATTTAGCCTCACACCCCTTTCTTGCTACATAGATGGAGCTGTCTTTGTGGAAGGTGATCTTGGAACAGTTAGGGAGTGAGAGTCAGCGCCAGGAGTGGGCCCTGTGCCAGCCATAGGCAGAGCAGAGCCCAGAGCATGGCATGGCTGCTGCCGCAGAGAAGATGGCGGATCTTGCTAAGGCATCATGCCACAACCACCCTGTATGACAAGACAAGCAATGTGTGTGTGCGTGGGGGTTTAGAAAGTGAGGGACAAGTAATTCTACAAATCGCTCTGAAGAAATATGGGTTGGTGGTCTAAAAGCCTTCAATCTTACATAGAAGTTTTGAGTTTTTTCTTTGACCTTGGAAAGCCTAGTGGCACTGCTACTGTATTTGTTATCACTGACTTGGCATGAAAATTGTTGTCCTTTGCAGACAAAGATGTAGAGCACCTTTTGATAATGGAGCATAGGGGGGTTAGAATCTGTTGAAAAGTGCCCCCTTTTTTTGTAAAACAACCAAGATATGAATTTGGAGGGGGTTAAAAAGAAACCATCATTCGTAAATGATGCGAGGCATCTTTTCAATGTCTTTCTCTGGAGAGGGGCACTAGTTAAGACTATAGTGAACAGGAGAAAAATAGATGACATTATCTAAAGGTGACGGAGAGACAGAGGAATACATCCCCAGCAGCATGCCTAATGTTCAGCCATTTTAGGAGGGTTCAGTGAGAGAGCTCTAGTGTGCTCTGAATGACTAAGTATCTCTCCCTGATTGGACAGTGCCTCCTGAATTTTGATGTGAATCACTTGATTGACAGGCATCACCTAGGGAACCAGCATTAGAACCGATGCAGGTCTGCATTCTGTGGGAAGTTAATGGTGATGGTATTTAGCCAAGCCTCCGCATCCTTTCCCTCAGTTTGTCACCCATTTTACTCTCTTTTCAAACTCGTTCTCTCTCGCTCTTGCTCTCTCTCTTTCTCTCACACACGGGCATGCATTTTGAGGATGAAATTTTATTTCTACATGTCTCTTGCACCTTTTAAGCATATGTGTGGTTATTTGCTCTCTGTAAATTCTCTCATGTATTTTTACCTGATTTTTAATAGGGCTCAGGTCAGAATCAAAATGAGTCATCCAATCAGAGTCTATGCAGTGTGGGCTCTCTCAGTGACAAAGAGCTAGAGGTTAGTCTCAACCCTTACAGCATTATTTTTTGTTGTTGTTTATGTTTTTGTTTTTTTAATGCCAACCCCATCTCTGGGTGTTACATTGTAATGCATTTGGCTGATGCATGCGACTTTCCTCACAGACTCCTGAGAAAAAGGCAAATGACCAGAGAGTGAGGAAACGCAAAGCAGACCACTTTGACAGCCAAGGTAGGATTGTCTCTGAGTTCTTTTTATCATGTATCCCACATTTCCTCAGCTTTTTCTGAACTCCTCGATTCTCTGTTCCAGCCAAAGCAGGAGCAAGAGGACACAAAATTAGTGATTATTTTGAGGTGAGTGGCAGAAAATGTTCTCCCTTTTTTTTGTGCTGGGAAAAGCTAAGCTCACATGCCCTGGAATGCTTCAGTGTGGGGGATGTAATATTTCACATATCTTCTAACACCTTCTTATAGCCACCTTGGTCTTTTCCATTGAACTGCTTTTTTCTTTTTCTTCTTCCATTCGTTCTTCCTTTACCTGTCTATCAGTTTGCGGGAGGTAGCGGTCCTGGTACCAGCCCTGCCAGGGGAATTCCACCAGTGGTCCGCTCTTCCCCACAGCACTCTCTGTCCAACCCCCCTGTCATGGTGAGCATGTTTGCTCTATGGTCTTTCTTGTGCTTTTCTTTACTCTTATTTATTTATTTATTTTTCAAATCTCAGCTCTTTCCATTGTCTCTTTCACTTGTCTTATTAAGAAGATGTGAAGAATCAAATGTGGTCTATAAATGCCCCTGTACAGAATCTGTGTTTGGTGCAGTTAGCAGTTAAAACCAAGGGGGAAAAAAAAGTATTGAATGAGAAATGGCTTATTTAGTACAGTTTGTCAAACATAAAGGCAGCTATTAATGTTATAATCAAAAAGAGTTTAGATAAACCTGTTGCACATTTGCTACTTTTGTAAACCAGAGGCCGTGCATCTCTCCAAGTAAAATGAATTGTTTAATACACCTGAGCTTCTTTTTGTCATCCAAAACTTTAGACTTGCCTATTTTATCTCATTTGCTTCTCGTTTACTCTCAGATTGCGGTTTCCATAAATGTTCTTGTTCCAGATTGCTACCATGTTTTATCACAACTATTGTGATGAAGGCGACTGATGAGTGTTTCTATCTTCCAGGTGCAGCAAGGAAGCCCGTCATCCGTCAGCTCCAACACAGAACACTCCTCTTGTTCACTGAAGCCTCCTTCTCTTCACGTGCTCCACAAAGCCACACAGGTACTGGACACGCTCTTCCAGCTGGTTGTTTGTCTGATTTAACTCTTATTTGAGTTGTAAGTTGGTAAATAGTCAGCATATGTACCAACAAGTCACAAGCAGTCGTTATAAGATGGAAGATATTGTTAGATGAAACTACTTGTTGCACTGCATTTCACTGTGATGTAGACTGAGCCAGCATTAACCGACACTTTTGTGCTCAATGTACCCTTTAGTCTGACCTTACTATAGAGAAACTAACAGCAATGGAGAACAACAAGAACTCTGACCTGGAGAAGAAGGAGGGCCGCATAGACGATTTGTTGCGGGTACTAATCTCATTACACTTCACCCCTGCTACTCTGCTTGCAATTTTCATTAGTTTTGAGAATATCATGTTTTCTGTTCTTGGTTTTTTTTCACTCAAGGCATGTTAGAGTTGACATTTCTGCTTTTATAAACAAGTATTATTTTTGTTCATTCTTCATATATGAACGTTTTTGTGCTTGATTATATGTTCTCTTCCAGGCCAACTGTGATCTGAGGAGGCAAATTGATGAACAACAGAGAATGCTAGAGCGATACAAGGAACGTTTAAATAAGTGTGTGACCATGTCCAAGAAGCTTCTGATTGAAAAGGTATGTTTATGCATTGATGTAATTTTAAACGATTAGTTTCCAAAGTGAATAAGTCATTAAATTAATGAGCTACTTGAACAAATCCTGAAATATGGCACTTCACAATAAATATTCCAGCTTTAATGCCTGCCTTTCTTCCCTCCCCTTATTCCAGTCTAAACAAGAGAAGATGGCATGTCGGGATAAAAGTATGCAGGATAGGCTTCGACTGGGTCATTTCACCACAGTGAGACACGGTGCATCTTTTACTGAGCAGTGGACAGATGGATATGCTTTCCAAAATCTTATCAAGTGAGGCTCTTCGTGTTTAATGCATTAAGTATTTGTGCTAGTTTAAATGTCAAAATCCAACTGGAAAAATTATTTTCTTTGTTTTTCCAGCATTTGTAGCAAGCAGAATCATAGTTTGAATGCTTTGTTGTGTCAAACACATTTGCTTTCCTAACAGGAGCACCTTATACTCTCTGTAGGCTCCCATTGTTAATCTTTTTGTATTATATATTTATTTTAGTTTATTTTATTATTCTCTGTGTGGGGATTATGCTGGAGCGGCTAGGGGATGAAGGCCAGGTTGGTGAACGATGGGAGAAGAAAGCAGAGGAATAGAAAAAGAAAAGGGACAGAAAGAAAGAGAGAACTCAAATGATACACAGCACATGAAAGACAAAACAATGGGAGGTGCACGGTCCATTTTTCCTGCTAATGTATTGTCTATTTCCAGACAACAGGAAAGAATCAACTCCCAGCGAGAGGAGATCGAAAGGCAGAGGAAGCTGCTAGCCAAACGCAAGCCACCCTCCATGGCTCAGACTCCACCACCAAGCCTTGAGCAAAACAAACGCAAAAGCAAGGCCAATGGAGCAGAAAGTGAAGCGTATGATGCTTTTGTTAATTTCTTTTCTCTTTTATACCAGATATCATCCCTCTGTATATTTATTTGGAGCTGCCTTTTTTATTTTTTCTTCTTTTTTGGTCTTGCAGGTTATCACAGGCAGAGTACCATGAGCAGGAAGAAATCTTTAAGCTAAGATTAGGCCATCTGAAGAAGGTAATCCTCCATGTTTTTGATGCCAGTTGCTCATTATGGACCTTTTTGTTAGTAGTTTTGTTTTGTTGCACAGCTTCTGACATTTATATTTTGTTTTGAAGGAAGAGGCTGAGATCCAAGCAGAGCTAGAGAGATTGGAGCGAGTGCGAAATCTTCACATACGCGAGCTGAAAAGGATCCATAATGAAGATAATTCCCAGTAAGATTTCTTAGTCCCATTTCAGACATGGAGTACAGTCAAGCTCTGAAATTTTCTCGGGATATGTTCCTAGAGTACCTGTGAATTTAATAAAAATAAAAGGCCTAGAAGTACCTATTTTTATTGTCGTTCAAAGGGCCATAAAGATTTGTGGAGGATATTTGCCATTTCTGCAAAATTGCAGAATGTCTACGAACGCTTATTAGTTAGGTTCTAAGGAAAAATTCACGAATGACTGAGGCCATGAACTCTGAACTGTGACTTTGCAGGGGTACAATGTACATAGCATTGCTGTTAAAGTAACACCTTAGTCATTCTTAGATAAGGTGACTTTAATTTTAATGTGTTCATACATTCCAAATCCATTTGATTAATTCCTGAACTTCACCTGTGATAATATATGCAGTTTTTTTCCCCCCTTTGTTCTCTTACTAAAAATGAATAGAGCAAAATTTGTTTATTGTGCATACAGACACAGTGAGTGAAGTAAGGAATCCTTGTTTTGGAGAACCAAGCTGTATAAAAATAAAATGTTTTATGATGACCAAAATTGTAAATCTAATCTGATTATACATTGGTATTGACAGCACGGTAAGATGGACTGTTATAACTTAAAATAAGTAATGATAGTTAGATGGTTTAAAATGCTGTGTCCAAATAATTGATTAGGGTTGTACCCATTTTAGACTTCACTTCCTGAATTTCGTTTTTGGAAATTTCAGTGTTGGAAAGTTCTTTTGTTTTCTTCATCTCTCTCCTCCACCAAAATAATCTGAGGTGTCCTTCTGCTCCTAATACTTTTTTTTTTTTTTTTTTTTTTTAAACTCCGTTCTGTGCAGATTCAAAGATCACCCTACGCTAAATGACCGATACCTGCTACTCCATTTACTTGGACGGGGAGGTTTCAGTGAAGTTTACAAGGTGAGTGAGTAATGAGGAAAGAGACTGATCAGTCTTTCTTTCTTTTCTTGCATTTTCATATTTTTTTTTTTGTCTGTGTTTTGCTGCCTTTACAGCATTTTCAAGTAAACGATTATGCCTGAATGTTTAAAAAAAAATAAATTAATAAACAGGACTTAAATCTGAAGTTCGCTTTACCTAATGAAGCTTACTGATTCACTTTTTTCCAGGCCTTTGACCTAACAGAGCAAAGGTACGTTGCGGTCAAAATTCACCAGTTAAACAAGAACTGGAGGGATGAGAAGAAGGAAAATTATCACAAGTGAGTGCTTTGCCATTTTGAGGCAATACTTTGGTATATTTAACACAGCTTTGACTGATCTTCTGTGGCATTTTAAAGTCACTTCATTTTAACTTCATTGCATAAATCCTTTATTTTCAGACATGCTTGCAGAGAATATAGAATCCATAAAGAGCTGGACCACCCACGAATAGTTAAACTCTATGACTACTTTTCACTTGACACTGACTCGTAAGTCATTGCTTTTAAAACAAATACTTGAAACTTGCACCACATTCTGCCAAGGTGCTTAAACACTTCTTCTTTGTTTTGAAACAGGTTCTGCACAGTCCTGGAATACTGTGAGGGTAATGACTTGGACTTCTACCTGAAGCAGCACAAGTTAATGTCAGAGAAAGAGGGCCGCTCCATCATCATGCAGATCGTTAATGCCCTCAAGTACCTCAATGAGATCAGACCGCCCATTATCCACTACGACCTTAAACCCGGTAAGTCTTCACTTTTGCTCTTGCATTGTTAGAGCTTGGCACATTTCTTCTTTATGTTCAATAAATAATAATACCATCAGTAAAATTAACTACTTGCCTTCCTGCTGCAGCAGTTTTTAAACTGCCTAATAGAGTGCACCGCACTGGTTATTAACAAGGAGCAAACCCTCATTCATTCATAACCAAGTAACTTTCTTTTTCTTTTCTTTTTTTTAAATACCTTAATCAGTAAAAAAAAAAAAAAAAAAAAAACCTCTAAGATTAGCAATGTGTTTTACAAGAGTGTTGTGGGTTGACTTGGGTGTCATTAACCTGGCATGTTTTTGATGTTGGAAGAAACTGGAGGTTCTAGAGAGAGCCTGTGCAAGCACAAGGAGAAACATGAAAACTCCAGAGAAAGACCCTGCCTGGGTTTGAACTTTTTGTGGAATAGAAGTGCTAAACATAGATCCACTGTGCTAGCTGCCATCTTATTTTATATTGGATATTTTCTCTCGTGCCTGTGAATCTTTTCCCCTCTCTTTTCAGGTAACATTCTGTTAGTGAACGGCACTGCTTGCGGGGAGATCAAGATCACAGACTTTGGCCTGTCAAAGATCATGGATGATGACAGCTACAACTCGGTGGATGGGATGGAGCTGACTTCACAGGGAGCAGGGACGTACTGGTAAGATTTGCGCTGAAAGATAACGGTGTTTAGAAAAGTCAGAAACGAATGTACATGAGTGGGAAACAAGTCTTATCGAGCCTGCTGTTAATTGTTAAAGCTTGTATAAAAATTAGCCAATGAATTTCTGCAGATAAGTAGGAGAGAAATTTTCACACAACAGCTATCCGGTCTTTAAATGATGACGTGATGAATCCTGCTTCCGGGCCCAAAGTAGTCTGCATTTACTAAGGCTGCTTTTTAATGTGTTTTAGTGCTCTGTATCTTGTTCTATTTAATTTCAACAAGCCCCTAAAAACAGTCAGTGATCACTGTCGGCTTCTCTCGCTTTTTATTACTGCTAATCATTTTAAAGCTACGTTTTTAAACCCTTACGATGTAACTACAGCTCAGCCCATGCAGCAGTATATTGACTAACCTCGTATTGTGGATGGATTATCTCAGTTGTTCTCCTGACTGAAATTTGGCCCATTTACAGCATCCTGCCATCCGAGTGCATTTGCCACTAACCATTGGGAACCCTCACATTAACGTTTATCGAGTGGAAAAAAGTCCTTGTTCGTTAGCGTTCGCCCTCCAGCCTCACTGTTTATATTATGCTAACATAGCTGTGTCGCTAGCGATCACGTAGCACATCATTATATACCAGCTAGCCCAACTTCAGTAACCCTACAAATGTCACTGCTGTTTACTTTCCTGTCTTCATTTATGTTGGAGGTGATAGCAGAGCTGTATGTGTTATTTTTTTCAGAAATCTCTCAGTCAGAACATGGTATATTATATTTAGATGGAAGCTAGCGAGCTAACTTCCTGCTAACTTCTAACTCTGTTAAATTTCATAAATTCTGTTTTCATGGATGCCTGGATGTTAAACTTAACTGTTACACCCGGTAAAGCAGCAACGCTGATCATTTTATTACAGATGAAAGAATTTAGACACTTTTTCAACTCTTAGTAATGCTGCAGTGATCATTTGACTTGGTGACCTGCAGCGGAGTTTGGGCCCAGACATGGTTAATGACGTCAGACTTAAAGACTGGATTGGTAAAGAGAAACCATAGAGTGTTTCTGGTAGGTGGGACGTTGCTAACATATGACACAGATGCACAATGAAAGCTGAGCAGGCTTATAGTCAATGGAGACGGGAATTTTGTCAGATTGTCCAGCACACTGTCTGGATTGTCTGAAGGGAATGAAATTGCAAAGGAGTGAAATTAAGGGGCACTTGCAGTCACTTATGTTGAATAACTGCATTTCTTCTTAATATTGGCAGGGTAGAAATATTCAGTGTTTGTGTCATTGTAGTTGAACGGTCGAGGAATAATACCATAACAATGGAGAAAAATGGAGAGAAAACATAATCAGGATAATGCATGTAAAACAAAAAACTGAAGTGAGGTTGTGGCTAAAAAGCATTTAAAGCAGTCCTCTACTGGTAGTAGTTGTAATGTTTTTGTGGTTTTTGTTAATGGCTGTTTCTGCAGTTCTGGTTTGTGTATAAGTGCATATGTAAAGGTCATCTTGCAATTTAACTCTGATTGCCTGGTTTTTATTTAGAGTGCAATGTTTATTTAAATAATTGCTATGCTATTGAATGCACCTTGAAAGTCCAGACAGTATAATTGGGCTTGCTGAAATTCATGAATATTAACATGGCTCCCGTCTTCTTTTTTAGGTACCTTCCCCCAGAGTGCTTCGTTGTTGGCAAGGAACCACCCAAAATCTCCAATAAAGTTGATGTGTGGTCTGTGGGAGTCATTTTCTACCAGTGTTTGTATGGCCGCAAGGTAGGAAACTCGCGCTGAATAAACATTTTAATAAGACAGCTGAGCTGCAATTGGCATAATTTTAGATAATTTTTTTCACATTTATTTTTAGAGAAAAGAAACTTAGTGTAACTTCACTGTATAACAGTGCATGTGCATTATTTATATTCAGTTTTTGTAGATCAACTTGGTATTGTTGGTTTGGGGGTTTTTTTTGGTTTGTTTGCATCATCCATTTAATATCCCAGAAATATTGGTGTTATTCCCTTCTATGTTTATATTTATGCCTCTTTGTTTATCTATTTGTATCTCTAGTTCTACACTTCATTTTATTTGCTTTGTTGTCTGTTGTATGTGTGCTGCTATGACAACTCAATTTCCCTCTGGGATTAATAAAGTTTAGCTGATTCTTATCACATTTAACACATTCTAAATGGCACGTAGAGACTGACCTGGCTCAGGCAGAAGCAGTGTTTGTGCATGCCTACATTTTATTTCATTAAAGCTAACATACTGTCCAACAACAACACAAAAAATATTAGCACAAACATTTACACTTGTAACTTTCAAATATATCTGTAGGCCATTCTTTTTAAAAGGTAAACTGCACATTTGGTAGTTTCTCATCCTTATTCCTCAAATTAACCCCTTAGAAATATATTGCAAATGCCTCCCAAATTGTTTTCACTCTCCTGTGTCAAAAAAAGCCTTTTGTTTTGTTTTGTTTTAACTGCTTTTTGCTTTTGCAGCCTTTTGGCCACAATCAGTCCCAGCAGGACATTTTACAGGAAAACACCATCCTGAAGGCGACAGAAGTTCAGTTTCCCCCTAAACCTGTAGTCACACCTGAAGCTAAGGTATTGCACTCATGATTTTTGGCTTTGCATTTTCAAATACTTCAACTGTAATGCCTTTTTTTTTTTTTTTCTTCTCTCCTTAAAATCTCTGCAGTCAAGTGCACGTACTGTCCTTACACCCTGTTTTTTGTTCACTTTCCAGGCCTTTATAAGGCGCTGTCTAGTCTACCGTAAGGAGGACCGCATTGATGTGCACCAGCTGGCCAGTGACCCCTTCCTTATGCCCCACATCCGCAAGTCAGTGGCCTCGTCGGGCACCTCAGGCATGGCAATGGCTTCCACATCCAGCTCCTCCAACAGCAGCGCCTCAAACTGAGCCCACGCCCCTTAACTGACTAGTGAACTGAATTCATTTAAAAGGGTGGGGTGGGGCGGGAGCGACGCTATACTGTGTCACCCCCCTCCTAACAGCATCCCACCTTGCCATGAAATGCCCAAGGGGAAACTGGTCAGATGGCAGCAAGGGGTGGGTGAGAATTCATGGATGGTTTAGGGAGACAACATGTCACCCTTCATCCTTCTCATATCCATCTACCCCAGCCCACCTGTCCTGCTTTCTCAAAAGGGTGACATGACATCGTTCTAGGGGTCAAAGCCCTGGATGACTCACATAGCAAGGGGCGAGTTTTTGCAGCGTGTTGGTGAAAAATGGGGTTCAATGTTCCGGAGCTTTCTTTTCTGCTTTAGGGGGGAAAAAAAGAGAAAATAAAATGAAGTATAGAACTGCTTCAGCTTGGCCAGATGGAAAGGACTGTGGAAGACCTCATACCTATACACACTCACAGATACATCCATGCATGAGCCATTCTGGTCCAAGGTAGTCTGAATTCCGCTAGCTCAAATATTTTTGTTTTCATTTCCCTGAACTTAACTGAGGGAACCAGTCGGGGGGCTGTTATTGTATTGAACCCTAAATATCTGTGGCACTATGTCATTCAACCTGCTGTTCTGGGAACCCTTGCCTCGAATAAATTCCAGACCTGAATAGTTTGTGACGAGGAGGGACAGAGTTGACAGTCTCATGTACCCCCTCCCTCGCATATCCTCGTCAAACTCCTGTGACCAAAGCGTATAACTTCCAGATGGTGGCAGTGTTTCACCTCTGTTTTTATAATGAATGGTTTTAGAGTTGTGCTACTTGATATGGGGTGGAAGCTGTTGAGAAGAGATCCCTTTTAACATTATTATTATTTTTTTTTTTACTTCTCAATTTAAACCAGTTTAATGGGGAAAACTGTTGTTTTTCAAGTTGCCTTTAATTAGAACTGTTAATGTTTTGTTTGCCCCCTTCCCCACTCCCCCACCATAAACACACATATTTATTTAGGTATGTTTGAATTTATTTTTGGCCAATAAAATGCAAGGGACTGGTTTACTTTATAGTACTGTTGGGGGAGATTGGGCCTTAGCAGAAAGTTGCATAAAACATTAAATACTATTGGTTAAAATGTGTCTGTTGTTCTTGTTTTCTGTGTGATGGGGTTACCATCGCATCTTTCTTTCTATCTTCATTTTAAATGCAGGTGTATTCGTGAGCATATGTATCTTTTTAATTATTTGTCCCTTCGATGTTCCTTTAGAATCGATTTAATTGACTATGAATGAAATTTGCATTCAGCCCCATTTGGCTGCAGATGGGTTGAGTCACTATTTCCAGTCATTATGCAAATACTGTTTATAAAGTTAGGGAAACCTGCAGTCATAAAGTATTTTTTCCCACTGAAAATGCTACGTCCAGATGAACAGAATCAACTTTTTGGGACTTATAATTTATTCTTCAATAATTGAGCAAATGAAAATTGTGGTAAGGAAACAAAGAATGGACACAAACAGTCTGAAGAAAGTTTACTTAATAGGGAAGCTCAATGCAACATTTGTAAATCTGATTACAATTACAGATTTTTCTGACTTCTGCTTTTCTACAGTTGCATGAAGGTTAGCATTTATACAGCTATTTTTAAAGCCCACACTCAAGTGTGTTCTCATTTGTGTGTCTGCGGTGGCAAGCTGAGTAATAGTTGATGTATTTTGTATTTGAAGACAACTGGAGAACTCAGTCGTAACAGACCTAGTTAAATTTTGTAATATCAGATTTTTTTTTTTTCCCCCTGTACACAGAGTTGGCAACTCACTCCTTCTAATTGAGACTTTATCCTATCGTTATTAAAAAGCTTTATAAATTAGTTGTTTTAAGTGGTACTTGGTGTGAAACCCTTGTAATGTAAAATCTTTAATGCTGCATTACAGGTTATTTGGCATGTTCATATCCTTCAACTCAAGGCTCTCTACTATAGCAGGTCTCACGAGTAAGCCATGATAACTTTTCTGACGAGTTCAGCTCTGACAAAGGAGCTTAATAAGCTGATTGGGTTGGTTTATTTTAACAGGGTTTTCAAAACATAAAATTGAAAGCTCAGATTATTATTTATACATTTTTATTAGGACTACTTTGCGGTCAAAAACACTATGTGTATAATTTATTAAAAATGTAGATATCGGCCTTGTTACTTTTTAAAAAATTATTGTTTTTAGATTACAAAGACAGCACATTGTCCAATAACTGAGTTCCGTCATGTGCAGTGTTGGGGAAACCTGTAGTCAGCTGAGAATGAAGAAGTAACTTGGGTAAGTGACGAAACGTTTCTCCCATTGGAAACGCTACGTCCAGATGAACAGAATCAACCTTTTGGGATTTACTTACCTGGATGATTAAGCAAACATTAAGACATTACATTATAGAAGTACAACTCGACGTCCTGTATGACACGCTCGGACCTCATTTTGGGAACCATATCAACACCGTCACACACTCAGTGTTGACTCTGCTCCATTCATTTCACTCTCTGACTGAAAGGCAGACGGAGCTCTAGCGGTCAGACTCGCCACCACCAGCTCTGCATCCTCCGTCCTCGGAGTCAAACAGTCGGGCCGTGGGTTGCTCCGACGTTACTTTGTTTCTCCACATTTGGGTGTTTTTGCAGCTTGTGCTGGCGTGTGCGGCTTCGAGCATGCAAAGCAAGCGCAGTTACCGAAACAAGGAATCGGGGGCAACATGGACAAATCGGCAACTTATACTTTACAAATGCACTTTATATTTATTCATCTTTAGTCTGGAACTGAAGAAGAGCGTAACGGGTGAGCATAAAACAGCTCTTGCTTGATTTCATTCACGTAAAGTCGAGAAAAAGCAGGAAGGCAGTAACCATATTGTGCATGCATTTGTTTTGGTAAAGACTTCCACGCGGAAAATACATTAAAAGCTTCGCATTGTGGCTTTAGTGCTTTGGTATGCCACGAACCAAAAAGGCCAAGCAGTGAGTGGAACCAGATGTGGAGAAAAACTGGGGGAGGAGGAAAGAGGCTACAGGCTTAGTGTCTGTATAGTGATTCTTATTTGTGCGTAAAGTTCATCAGAAAGCACAAAGAAAGGCACCTTTTTGAGAGGCCTGTTTGATCTATTTTGGTAACGGATGGGAATCTTTAGACTGCTTTGTAAAATCGACTTGGAGAGACGCTTCATTTGGCACCCTGCGGGCAGATGTGACCTTTGCATCCTGTTACAGGCTGTAATTAACACATTCAGTCCGGCCCTACATAACTGTTAGGTCTGCACATCACCTAAAAACCCACATATTCTCCAAAGATTAGAAAAGAGGTAGATAACATCATTGTTTGCTTTTAAACGCCTGGCTTTAAATCAGATTTGCTTAATTTCTCTCAATTTCATGCTTGTCATCTAAAAGTTTGTCAGACTTACTAGGCTTAACCTGTCAGTGACTATTTTGCTTCATTTTGTATGAATGATTAAATACTGTGTACAAGCAGCTACCACAAAGAAATTCAATAAGTTAGGCAATGCATTCTGACCAATCTTCATTTAATATTTTCCATGTGATTAAATTGCTTCTTATGCTGTTTAACACTTTGAAGTTTGAGGATGTCAGTCTGCACACCAATCCATGACAAAATGTGAAATAGGCCTGAAAAAGCCTTTTGTGTGTGCGTTTGTGTTTTTCTTTTCCCTTTGAATTTGTGATCAATATAGTTCAATATGCAGTATATTTTGTGTTGAGGAACACAAAAGAACTTCAGAACATGAGTCAGTATATTGAAGGTCGTGGTTAGTTCATGAACTGGATTATGCCATATAAATATCCTTTTTTGTTAGTTTTGAACTGACTTGCACCTCTCTGCCATTGTCAAGGTTTTTTAGACCAAATGGATGAGATGTGAAAAGATTATGATAGTTTACTGATTTTAAAAGATGACATGCTGCCTCCTGATGTCCTGCTTTGTGGGTGATTTTGCAATTCATAGCCACCGGATTTACCCCCAAAATATCTTTGGTCTAAAATAGGCCAGCATTTTGTAATTGTTTTAAATCTTTCATTGGATGTTGTTTAATTTTTAGTAGATGCTCATGGAAAACAAATGATGGGTTTAAAAGGGATTAAGATATGTTTGGGGGTTTTTTTTGTGTGTTTTTGTTCTTTTTATATAAGTGGCAGAAAATAGCATGGCATGCCATTTCAGAATAAGTTTCACATCCATTTTCAGTATTGATGTAGCATCCTCCAGCGCTAAGCTCTCACGCCAAGCTTCCATTAAATTTATTTTAAAAATGTTTTATACAAGTATCACAGTTAACAGCAGAAATAGAGCCGGCTTGTTTCTCACTTGATTTAACAGCTAAACCTACACTGTGATAAACTGTTATCACCATTACAAGTGTGGGAGTGATGGAAAGTTTCAATGGGGTGCACTTATTCTCACTCTGGGTTCTAAATTTGATCTGCACTTTCCCAGAGGTTCCAGTTCGCTCTGTTTCAGAGTGTGGCTGCAAAATGCAAATAGACTCTTTTCTCCAAACCCCTTCTCCTCAGATGAGGTAAAAGCCCATCCACAGTCAGGGTTGCTTCAGACGCCAGACCACCATAAAACGCCAATGAAGTAAAAGCAGCCAGCTGGAATTTCCTGTCTGTTTGTTGGTTGCCGTTTTATCACACTGACCAGTTAAAGATCTGCTTTTTTGTTTTATCTCGTACATGTGTCAAAATAAGGTTATTTGGGGAAAAGACTTTGACTCATACAGTGATTTAGATCTTCGAGATAACTTTAAAAATACAAATGACGGGGAAATGAACAATCCACCTGGTTTTAATTGTCAGGCAGAAACAATCATTCACATTCAAAATAGTGTAATGTTGAGAAATTTGTTGAACAATGTTATGAGCCAAGACTTGCTACTGACTTGTTGCCCGTATCTCTAAGTATTATTCTCCAGTCTGTTCCAACAGATGACTGCATTCAAGAATCTGAGGTTCTGGGAATATCTGGCTTTCCTGGCATTTGTTGCTAGTTGTTCTTGGCCATGTGTTTCAGCCTGTGTCTTCGGTAGGAAACCATTTTCGGCTTTGAAAAAGGGGGTGACAGGGCAAAGAAAAGGATGAGATCACAGCAGGAGAGTTGTTGTGGCTTAGCTTTCACAGGGCTCAATGGCTTAAAGTTAATCTGGAATTCTGCACTCTCTCTGATTGCCCGGGAGTTTTTCTCACATCAAACATTCAGTCGTGTCGCCTCCAGGCTGGAATTAAAACTGCGAGTCTGCTTCTTGATGTCTGGAACTTCAGCTTCAGGTTGTCTAATGGTTCAAAAGCTTATGAGAGGAGAGTCTCATCCTGTCACTGTATTAATGTTAAGCATATATTCACACACTGAAATTCATTCAGTGCAGTGTAATCCAGATGTTGACTGGCACGGTACTGTGTGTAACTCTTCCCACGGGCACTCTTCTGCTTAAAGCACTTCATTATTATCATTATTATTATTATTATTATTATTATTATTATTATTATTATTATTATTATTATTATTATTATTATTATTATTATTATTATTATTATATATCTCCTATTGTTAAAGGCTCAGAATAGCATCAAAGTGATTTACTTCAGTTTATCCCTCAGCCTGTTAACAAGTCAGCACTGTGTAACTTGAGCTACTCAAGTGTTCACACAACTTTTTATTTACAGTGAGACATGTAACTAAATCCTGAAAAAGACTGGAGCATAACCTCTTTGAGGCACACATCACTCTGTAATTGCAAAGCAGGAATGATTTACCGTTTAGAGCTGAGAACAAGTCAATGATAGAACATTTTATATGAGCTGGAAAGAATTCTTAGTGAGTCATTTTTAAGCAAAAATCCCTGCATTTTACTGGTTTTACTCCAGAAATGTCTCTGTTTGGTAGATTTCTAACTTCTAGGCAAAGCAGCACAGTTAAAAAAACAGAATCAGAAGATTAAATAAGTTAGAAGCTGCTAATTATAAAATTAAATGCTTTGGTTTGTGGCTGAAGGAAATACCGAAGAGACAGAAGACACTGGTCACAGAAAAGTCAGAAGTATATTTACGTTTGCCAGGCAGTGCAATAATAGAGTGAGTAGAAATACAGACACATGGAAAGATAGTTTTGCCTCAGAAGCATTCAGAATGTTGTTTTTTTTTTAACTTGGACGATGAAGTATAAGCTCCCACTTGCTTTTACCCTGAAAAGAAGTAAAAGCAAATTGCTTTTGTGCCCCATTCAGGCAAATTACTCCCTCTGATCTAATTCTTCTCATGATTAGAAAAGTGAGCTCGTAGTAAATAAGCCTATTGTCTCGCTGTTGCTGTATGAGTGGTTGCTATAACTTAAGAGCAGGTTGGCCTCATATCTGATGACATTGTACTTCAAACTGAACTGCTCTGCCACTGAGCTTTGGCCATTTTTTTTGCAATCAGAGCGTATATTGCTTTTGAGAAACACAGCCACAGAGGCTGAGAGCCTGTAGAAGGGCATGTTGACTCCTTCAGATTATAGGGATGTGTTTTTTATGGCACTCATTATGAGTCTTCATTGTTTCGCCATCCATAAAATCAGAACGGGAGGTTTGTAGTGTTTTAGTTGAGCAATGGTTTGTCTAAGGTATCTATATAGAAAGAAAAATCTGAACCCTTGACCCCTTGACAGTGAATTAGTGATGACTTTTGACTTGAACTATTCTGAGTTGTCCCAATAAGGATTATTTTTCAGATAGTCCCTGTAATTGATTTGAGTTCCGTAAACTCTGAGAATCAATAGATGAATGGATTCATTATTAGTGGTAGGACATGGTGGCTCGACACCTTTCTTTGACACTTCATGTTGCCATTACCACAGTGCCCAGGGATTTTTCCATTTCTTACCCTTCTTCCTGGTCTCTTTCAGGAGCCTGCGGAGTAGGAATGCTGAGGGTCTCGCTTTTGTCCCTCAATCGCTAAACCCAGAACCACAGAGAACATATTTCTGTTTATTTTGGAAATATTTGTTCTGAAATACTTTTAATTTTAGGTCAGTTTTATGCTTCTGACTTGCCTGTTTTTATCTGTTTTTTGCCTTCACCACGACACACAGCAGTGCCTTGACTGTCCTGATTTCTTGGTTTGTTCTAAAAAAGAAAAGAAAAGAACAGAAAAGGCAGACTTAAAATAAACCGCAAACATTTTCTGAAACAGGGTGCTGGGTTTTGTTACAGAAAATCTTTGTCATTGAAGCTTGCATCCAACCACACAGGATGTGTTCTTTTTTAAATAGCTTTAGTTTTATGGTAATGTTTTATTTTACTTGGGGTAATGGTAATATGTGAATACTGTAAGGCTCTGTGCAGCAACACCAGGCTGCAGGCATCCGCAGCTTCTCAGAGAATCATTATAAAAGGGCCATAATACCAATATAGACATCAGACTGCAGAGCTGAGAAATCTGCAGAGCAAAAACAGCTACCCTTTTCACACCTGAGGAAAATGAATTTGGTTAAAGTAATCAAAACTTGTTATCACTCACTTGAGCCAAGTCACTTTACAGTTATCTAATGATAAAGATATTCATCTAACCCCAAACTCCTGTTCCCTTTGCAAAATAGATACCCCACCTTTAGTGAACAATATGAGAACTCCATGTTAATCGCTGGGAATGGCGTAAATTCTTGAAACCTGAAGGATGGAGAAATGATTCAACCTCTATCACTAGCCTTGAATTAAAGACATTCACAGCCATTTTTTAACAGTTTATTGCAGGTCATTTTTGCAATTCCCCCCTGCCTAAGACTCTAATATAACTTTTATGAAGGATTTTAGGGTCACTTTAGGATTATTAGCAAATTAATTCCACTGCAGTGTGTCACACTGGGACATCAGAGTCCACAACTTCCACTAGTTCTACACTAGATATTGATCCTGCCTCTGACCTCTGCTGCTCCAGCAGTTGCTAACAAGATATTGTTTTTATCAAAAGCTAGATTGAGTGCTAATGTTGTTTCTATATCTCTCTTTGCGCAGCGCCTGCCAAGTCTGATGATTTTGCTTTCTACCTTGAGGGCCAGGGCAAGTGCCTGGGGGTGCAGGATCGCTCCCTTGCTCTGTCAGCCGCTTGTGAGGAACCCAACCAGCGCTGGAAATGGGTGACTCGGAGGCGGCTGTTCAATTTGGGCTCCTCCTTGTGCCTGGGTGTGATCGCTAATAACAGCAGCTTGAAGTTGGATAAATTTCCTTTAGGAGTATACACCTGTGATCGCGAACCCCCCAAAGTACGCTGGAGCTGGAACTGTGGCCAAGTGCTGGACAACTTCAACAGCTATCCTCTATCAGATGTACCCTGGAATCTGACAGTAGGCCATTCCAAATGGACTCTACATGGTGGGCTGCAAGATCTGTGCTCCAAAACAAATCAGGGTAGGTGTAATTGTTATCAGTTCAAATTTGCAGTATTTATCTAATTGGTAGATAGTCTTTATCTGTGTTTGTGCCAATACATCTGTCACTCTGAAATAACTTTGTTTTTAAAACTAGCATTCCGATAAGCAAAAATTTAAATAGAATTAATGAAAGATTAAAAAACAATTGAAAACACACACGAGCCAGTTCTTTTGAATTAATTAGTCATATAATGTTTTCTGATTTTTATAAAAGCCACAAATAGTTAATTAATTTAACACGCATATACTAATTAATTTCTAGTTGGTTGAGCCTCTTTTGCCTAAATGACCTAAAGCAAATGATTCCAGTAGCTCAGTTCTGTGAAATAATCAGGAGGAATTCTAAATCATTCATCCTTCAGCTCAACTTAAGAATGCCTGGTGGGAACTGTTCTCCTCGGGTTATTCTACTGTATTTTTGTACTGGATTATGTGCTGAGGAGCTCCTCCAAAAGACAGTTTCTTTGTGTTTTTATGAGTATTTTTTGTTGTTATTCTGATTTTTAGGGTATTTATCCTCCTGCATTACACAACTTCTCCTGAGTTTCGGCAGTCTCCAGAAATGTTGTTAAAATGCTATGAAAATAATGAAACCCTTGGTGAAAATCAAAAATTCTTAATTGTAAGTCTTCTTATATCTGATATGTTCATTTCAGAGTGTTTTTAAAGTAGCTCTAATATTCATGTTATAAGCCAATGCATGCCATATATTTACTCCAAACTGCAGTAAGCTGTTAACGTTCAAATAATTTATTCCTTTTGCACAATAACAATAAAATGGTTTATTATCTAATAAGATTGTTCAAAGGCAGCTTAGATCAAGATTTAGTTTGGGGGTTCACAAATGTTGAAGACTGAGTGATGTTTTAGGAATCCAGCATGATTAAGAGACACACTGAGAAAAACATATTCACACTAAAGAGTGTGTTTATGATGTGTCTGTGCCAAGAATGCTGTATTATGTTGGTATTCTGTGTTAGTATTAGTCTACTTTGATTGCTGGAAATGAAGAGTATAAATTGAAGAGGAATGCACAGTTGGCACCCTTCTGCACGGCTACGTCATAGCATGACATAAGCTGTGGATGAATTAAATGTTGCAAAGGCGCATTCTTTCCTACGGCCTTTGCAAAATCCCATAAAATGTTACAAAGGGCTGCAACTGCAACAGGCAGCACTTTGAGAAACCCTTAAAATCACAAGTTCGCTTCTTCTTGCTTTTGCATAGAGATGAATATATATTTCAAAATCATGTAAGCTTCACAAAAATACAATATGAAATCAGAGATATTATCCTGTAAAAATGTAGATTGGATTGAATGTTTGTAATTATAGACTCACCTGTATGACTACATAACATCATATGAGGTCAGTGTATGATCACACTGAGTGAGGTCATCATTCTCTGCGTGTTTTCTGCGTCTGTGTGGCAGATAGACTTACTGCTGTGGATGCCACAGCTGTATCCGATCAAATGGATTTTAAAACATGTTGCTTTTAGGGAATGCTAGAGGACTGGCTGCCAGCCGGAAATCCAAGGAAAAACATTGTGTGTTGTGTGTGTAAACTCCGGTAAACACACACAAGTTGTTCTTGACCTAAAGTATATTTGTATTTCGTATATTTAGTTTTCTATCTAGATTAAATCTGACCATTGTGGTTGGTACCCAAGCCCCATTTCCACTTTAAGTTCCATTCTTACCATTATCAAATGTCACAGTTGTTCTTTGACAAAAATTTACAGCTAGAGTCGGTCAGCCATATAAATCTGTAGTTAACATGCTGTGCTCAGCTGCAGTTAACACAAAAAAGAAAAGTCGCCCTTTTATATTTTTCTCCCCTTTTCTTGTTTTGTGGCATGCAAACTGGGAGGATTGACATTTTTAACTTTCAAGTGGCAATCTTTACAACTTCCTTTATGAAGTCTGCTTGCGCATGGAGAGGAATGCCTCTGATATTAGTCAGCCGAGCATCGGCTCCTCTGCAGCCAAAGAGCCGGTCACTGCTAAAGGCAGAGAAGAAAGTCAGGGAGGGAGCTTCAGAAATCTTTCCTCTCTCATTTAACATGTCTGCCTCACTTTCCATTGGCGTGACTTGTTTTGGTAGCACTGCAGATCCAGCCTCTCCCTCTCACACTCCCTCGCTTTCACCCTGTTTTTCACACTGTACTATACTTGTGGAATGTGGAGACTAAAATGGCGAGTTTAGGATGAAAAAAAAAGTAGAAATCAGACATAATTTCTTGTTAATGTATAATTTACGATTTTGCTTTGGAATATAATTAGTTGGGGCTAATCGTTTCTAATATCATAGGAATTTCTGAACTCTTTTTGCTTGATGTTCATGATAAAAGACACTTGGCTTTCTGGAAACCCCGCCTGTTTACTCTTCCTTCCGCTGACCACTATTTGACTTTACTGTCTTGACTGTAAGCTCATCCTCTGTTTTTTACCCTGAGTTTGATTATAAAAGCTGCTGAGAAAACATATAAAGTATTTGAGTTCAGAAAAGTTCACAAGCACAGCTCCAGAAGAAAACAAACACAGACTTTCTCTGCTGCTCCGTGCAGGATTTTAAAGTCTCTCTTGTGTTTACTCTGCAGAGATCTATACAATTCAGGGGAACTCTAATGGTCGCCCCTGCTACCTGCCCTTCCTTTATGATGGCCAGTGGTTCCACACTTGTACCAGCACTGGCCGTGAAGATGGCCATCTTTGGTGTGCCACCACCTATGACTATGGCAAAGACGAGCTTTGGGGATTCTGTCCTGTCAAGAGTAAGTTATAGTCTTATATGTTGATGTCACAAGATACTGTAGTCTTACATTTATATTTCTCACTCTCTTTCACTCTCCTCTAATTTTTTTGTTAATTTCTTTGCCCTGTCAGCTAATGGCTGTGAAACTTTCTGGGATACTGACCCGGTCACAGACAGCTGTTACCAGTTTAACTTCCAGGCAACCCTATCATGGAGCGAGGCTCGGATCAGTTGCCGGCAGCAGGGGGCAGACCTGCTAAGCATCACCAAGCTGCATGAGCAGACCTACATTAATGGTAATGTGCAGAGGTTCACTGCTCTTTGAAATATGCTTTATTCTCGGTTCTTTAACGCAATTATATAAAGTGAAACCCTATCTTTACAGTTGTATGCCATTACATTTTTATGCTGTGATTCACAACATAACAATTGATCACAGTGGAAAAGTAAAATCTATTAGAATTTGGGTTTTCTGGGAGATTCTGGGTGTTCCTTGCACTTCTGTTAGATGTGCTTTCACCTTCTCAACTCCACAATCAGTGACTATAAAACCTTACAGTTCTGGTGACATAATATTTTAGCAAAATGTCTACTACGTTGGCAGGTATTTATATTTCTGACTGTGGACAGATATTATTAACAGTATATTGTCACATTCATTCAAAATGGTCACAAATTTTATTTATATATTTACAACAAAAACTCACAAATGTGCAAATTTGGATGTTCTCCTCATTTGTGCGTGTATTCTCTCTGGGTACGCCTGCATCCTCCCATAGCTCAAAGAAGTGCACATCAGGGTAACCAGTGACCTTAAATGTGTCATACTGTAGCTGTGAATGTGAATGGTTGTTTATCTTTCGATGTTAGCCCTGTGATAGATTGGCCACTTGTCCAGGGTGTACCCCATTTTTCGCCCAGGGACAGCTAGGATTGGTTCCAACCCAACTGAGACCTTTTACTGGATATGTTGATGGATGGATGGATGGATGGATGGATGGAAGGATGGATGGATGGATGGAAGGATGGATGGACAAAAACAGGCTTTGCTTTGTGTAGTGACCATAAAAATAAAAGCAATATGCAGATGTGCCTGGTGTGATCCCACTGGACTCAGTACCTCAGGCTGTGTAACATATTGGCAAACAGAATATTTGGTTTGCAGATTCACTCTGCCAACAGGAATATTGAATTTTGGGGGTGATGTGACTGTCCTGCCAATATTAGGCTACACTTAGACTGTTGTTACATAACTATTGTGTAATCTGCCTGGTGCAGTGGTGATTGTTGAAGTCACAGCTAATCTGACAGAGTTGAGTAACTTTTTACTTTCACATAGCAAAACCATTTTTATTTATCTTTTTACTTATTTTAAGAAGATGTTGTTGCTGTTTTAGGTTTACTCACTGGTTACAGTGCTGCTTTGTGGATTGGCCTCAATGACTTGGACATCAGTGGAGGCTGGCAGTGGGCCGACTCCTCACCACTCAAGTATCTCAACTGGGAGCAAGGTTGGCCTGTAAAAACAGTTCAAGCTTTTCTGTCTTTTTAAAGCTTGAAGTGTCTGTGATCTTTCTTTTTTTGAATGTTTATTTCCTGCAGATGGCTGAGAAAAAATGCATGCTTGTTTTTAGTTCAGTTCTCAGTTCAAACACCTGCTTGGCAGCTCTCTGGTGCAACCACAGTATTTGAGCCTGAGAGTATTTTGGGATTGACACCCTGGAAATCAGTGATTTTCTGAAGAGTTTGTCTCTCTTACTCAACCTCAGAACAGCCAAATCACGCTGAAGAGAAGAACTGTGCTGTAATAAGAACTGAGTCATCAGGTCGTTGGCAAAACCGCGATTGTTCAGTTGCTCTTCCGTATGTCTGCAAGAAAAGACCCAATGCCACCCTTGACCCCTTCACCACTGGTTAGTTTTTTTATGTTTCTTAATGCAACAGTAATACCACACTGAAAAAGTCCAACTTTGATGGGTTTTATCTCTCTGGTTACACAGATTCGTGGGCAGATGATGAGAAATATGAGTGTGATGTGGGCTGGCAGGCCTTCCAGGCTGGTTGCTATAAGCTTACTTCAGAGAAAACTGACTGGAATACAGCTCAGAAAACGTGCCAGAAAATGGAGGCCAACCTGGTTAGCATCCACACTCTACCTGAGCTGGAGTTCATCATACGTGACCTGAAGAAAGGTGTGTTTGTTAGTGGGGGTTTTTTTTGTTGTTGTTGTTGTTTATAGTACTGTACTATTTCCTCTCAAAGTCAGAAATGAATCAAAGTTAATGTTTTTCTTGATGTTACCACACTTTTGTTCATCAAATGTTTCTCAAATAGGTTTCAGCTTTAACTGGACATCTATGTAATGCAGATTCCTAGTGCCTCTGCAGCAGACTTCCTACAAATAACCAAGTTGAGGGAATAAAACCTTTGTTTTCAGGCATAATATAGACACAGGATTTTTGCCCAATAAGAAGAGTTTACATAACTGATGTTAAAGCCCAGTAGATTCACAAAAAAATCCTCAAAATTTAACAGAAATGTCTGAAATTTTATGTTTTGTTTTAAACACAGGGGAGAGAACATGCTGGTATTTTAGCAGTGATTATGGTGTGAATTTTAAAAGAGAATTTCATTTTAAAAGCTTGATTATTTACTCTAATATACAATGTTAAAAATAAAGTAAATAGATAGAAAACAAATACTGTTTTACAATTTCCCTGCTGTGAATCCAGTGAATCTTTAAAATGTCTTATATGATGAAAAACTTTAAAATTCTGCTTATAATGCAGTTATATATTAATATCATTGGATATAATAATTTAATCAGCAAAATTGATCAGTTTTAGACAAATTTAGAGAGGCAAGGCTGAGATGGTTTGGACATGTGCAGAGTCGATATGTTGAGCAGAGGATGCTGAATAATGCTGCACACAGGAGGAAAACACGAAGACAGCAGAGAAGGTTCATGAGTGCAGTGAAGGTGGACATCCAGAGGGTTGGTGTAACAGAACAGAGTGCTAGGAATAGTGTGAGTTGGAGGCAGATCCCTGTGGTGACCCCTAATGGGAGCAGCGAAAAGAAGATCAAGTTAGTGTTTTTTGTTTTACTGCCATGTGCTGAAAACTTTTAAGTTTGGAGCTATTAAAAAGAAAGCAGTTGAAGCCTTTATGAAACAGTCATGTTGCTGCAGAACAGTAATCCTCTTTTAAGACATTCTGCACATCATAAATCTGCATCACAGTTTTGAACGTTAACAAATGTGGCAGTGGTGATACAGCATACACTTCTGAAACCAGTACTGTTAGATTTCATTGCTTGAAAAGTTCTAAAATTGTCCTTAACTTGATTTTAAAAAGATTGCAGCAACCCTCTATATGCCTCCAATCTTCATGATTAAATAAAGAGGAAACCAGACAGTTCTCTCCTTCCTTCTCACATTCTTTCCTGAGCTTGAAAACAGCACACATAGTGTGGAATCATATTTTTAGTCATGAAACCGCTCCAACGAATTACCAGACCTAATGGAAAATGTCACAGTTGGAACTTAAGCCTATTTCTTTTGTCCATAATCATCTTTTTAACCCAACAGTCTGTTTTTTGTTTTAGACACTGAGCAATTGTGGGTAGGGCTCCATGACACTGACATGCAAATGGACTTCCAATGGACTGATCACACTCCTGTTATCTTCACCTACTGGCATCCCTTTGAACCCAATAACTTCCGCAACACCCAGGAAGATTGCGTCTCCATGTGGGGACCTGTGAGTGATCCCTTCTGCACCCTCACATTAACCAGGGGGCCATAAGAATGCCACAGTAACAGACCCTGACTATCAGCCAGACTCCGTTTGTATATATTTACCAGCTGTTTTCTCTCTTTCTGTTTGTGTCTTGCCAATGATGTGCAGGAGGGCCGCTGGGATGACAGCCCTTGTAATCTGACCCTGCCCTCCATCTGCAAGAAACCAGGAACAAAGAGTGATGGGAAGCCACAGCACCAACAGTGTAAAAAGGTATAACTCCTTTCTTCTCTCTATACTTAATTTTCTCCTTGACATTTACTATTTATGCTTTAGATTACTGGTAATTGTTTCATTCCTACTGTAGACACAGACTTTTTTTCTTTCTATATTTCCCTCTCTTTTACCATAAATAATGTATTCAGAGCTATTCAGCATAGAATTCTAGCTGTTGACAGGATAATTATTATTCTGAATATTTCACCCATTCCTTCACCTTTGGCCTCTTTTCCATGTGCTCCGCTCAATCTCTCACTCTTCAACTCCACTCCACTGCCCCCAGACTGTAACTGGAATATAAATCATAATTTAACTTAGAAAGTAACAAGGTGCACCACAGAGACTGAGTCCTGCGCACATAAACTATTCTCTCGGACAAAAAAAACTCTAAATAAATTAAAATAATTGTGTTTCTTTGTTTCAACATGTGTGTACAGCACATGCAAAAAAAAAAAAAAAAAGATGTGGCATCTGTGCAACTGTCCCTGATTATACAGCTCATAATTCTCTCCACACAAGACTTTACACCACTTGTACCTGACCATCGCTGGAAGCATTCACTGTCCACGTACTACATTTACGGGCCTTTTGATTAATGTTTCACACAGCGGATCACTGTAGCGAGAAAAGAAATTACAGCTCATATCTGTGCGTCTTTATGCCCTTCAGCAGTGTTTTCAGCTATATATTTTTCCTAAGTACTGATTTATGATGTAAATGATCTCAAGTTGAGGGTCGTGTTGCTTCTCAGCTGTTACATTCAGCAAAGCTCTGCATATGGACGGACCATTTGTTTGGTGTAATGAATCCTTGCCTCCCTGTCCCTGGGGACCGAGGCATCATGGGTGGTAATGTGACAGGGGTCATTTGGCATGGCCTGTGCTGCAGGGTCTTGCAGCCGTGCGGTTTGTCTCGAGCAGATGAGTTCACTTCACGCAACATGTGAAACAACAATGACAGAAAGCCCACTGACTGCTTCAGCAATATTGTGCTGCTTGATCCTGAAGCCATTTACCCCATCTAGTGCTGGGTTCATTTTTCAGAAAATGTAATGGATACTGCTGTGCTGTCGTTTCACCTACTCACTGAAGCAGTAACTTTCTGTGATAGCTGTTGTTTTTCTGCTTTTTTGGCTTCTAGTTGTACTATTTTAATTATCTGGATAATTCACTTACTTCAAGACGGTGACTTTAATAACTTAAAGAAGTCCAGTCACCTTCCTTTCCACCTCCTACGACTACAATGACCTGTTTGACTGAGAACCCACACAGACACTTGCTTCATGTGTAAATAATCAGGGAGGAAATACATCAGATTTGATGCCACAGGCAGGATGGGCAATACAACTGGAACTGCTTATGGTCCTTCAACCAGGCTGTGTTGAAAGGAGGTCCTAAAATAATTGAAAACTGAACTTGGTGTTTCCCCACTTCTCCACATGTCCTTCCTGCACTCAAAAAATCTGTTGTTGGATGAACACAATTTAATCATGGCACCTTTTTCCATGTGATTTAACCAAGTACTATAACAGATTTCTGACCATGTCAAAGCAACACATTTGGGATTTGGTGGTTTAATGTAATCAGATTATGTTGGATCAACGTAGTATACTTGCATTGACTTGAAGTATGTAGAGTGAAATTTGTTTTAATTCATTCTACACAGGTTAAAAACTTTAGGAAAATGCAATGAAATCTTGTTGTTTGAACAACTACTATGTTAATCAAGGCAATTACTGCTAGTCATGCTTAATGAACCAATATGGGGGTTGATGATTTCATAGAGACAAACAACCATTTGCACATTCATTGGTAATTTAGAATCACCAATTAACCCAACTCTAATTACACACTGCAAACTAGCCAGATTGTGGATTTGAACCCAGGTCCTTCTTGCTGTGAGGCAACACCACTAACCATCATGCCACCAAGCTGTCAATCCAGGTTTACCAAAACTAGGAAAGCTATGATTACAAGGCTTGATGAAGAATTTTCTGTATGTTTTTGTCATTGACAGGTTAAACCACAATAAATAGCGATAGCATACACATGGTGTGGGTGTAGTTGTCTGCCTCTTAAAACTCCAGCGTTTTTCCTGCAGTTTGACTTCTAATGTGATCTTGTGAACTTCATGAGTCCAGGCAACTAACCACTCTTACTAGATTGTATCATGTCATCTCAACAAGAACAAATTAAGTTGCTGAATTTCATGCAGATGCTACATGATTTAATTACGTTCGCCATAGAAAAATGAAATTATTTAGTTCAAATTACAAGCTTGAATCTTGTACATGTAACAACCACCCAATTTCATTTTTTGAGTGTGTATGGAATTACAGCAAACTGCAAAATGAAAAGGTGTCTTTACAATGTGATCCCAGACACTTTTTCATGTCACATAGCTCCCTCAGGCCTGTGAGATGGACTTAAGAACCGACCTCTGATGGCCAAGTGTGTCTGAGCTCACATTTGATCTGGATTGTTTCAACTCAGTACATTCATAGTTAGCTAACTGCCTCAACAATAGTGCTTACTATTTCAGTCATCTGTGTCTTTCACCTTTAGAGAGCCACCGTTCCTCATACTAATATACTCAAACTAACAGATTTTCCTGCAAGCCATACATTAGCAAGCTAAAAATATTACCCCCCCCCCCCCCAAAAGCTTCCCTCAGCTGCTTTAAAAAAGCTTCGGCTTGTTTTTCAGCTGTCAAGCCCACATCATTATTGTTTTAACCTACTTTCACTGCTACCATAGTGCTTTTTTCTAGAAAGAAAAATGCTCGGAAAAGCAACTTCATGCTACCTTCTCAGTATAAAAGAGACACATTAAGGAACTTGTTAAAGAAATGAAGGGAAGGCAAGTTATAGTTGTTGTTGGGTTTTTTTTCTTAGCTATATATGTGCTTTGTTACAGCATCAAAGGGACTTATCCCAATGTGCTCCATTGTTTGTGTCCATGTTTTGTGTGAGTAAGTGTACTGGGAATAGTGTACTTCCATCTACAGAACATCAGCATACCATTTGTTGTCAAATGATGGATGGCATATGGGTGATTGTTTATGCTTCTATATAATTTACATATAAAAACACTGCAGACTAGCAGAAATAAATCATTTATGTAGCGTTCTGGAAATTTAACATCAGTCAGCACGGGTTGTTTAATGTTTTGAATGCAACACAAGCAAAGGGTGGTTAGCAAAGGGTTTTGGGGAGGTGTAAGTTTCAGGAAATAATGCTTCTCAAGCAGCTGAAACCTTTGGGGTTTCTGCCTAGATGGCAAATGTGGTTGTGCAAAAGGCCTAGGGTTGGGTTTATTCACACAGTGCTGTATATAACCTGTCTCTCTCTATCGTTCTCATGCAAAATCTCACCCCTTCTACATGTTGGCTGCACTCTGTGTCTGTACACGACCACAGCTACAGTACATGAGGTGGCAGGAGGGACTGAGTCCAGGAAAAGGTTTTTTTTCTTTCTGCAAATGGAAAATTATCAGCTTTCTGTTTTTACATACACTAATTTGTGTTTTGTGAAAAATATCATTCAAATGCTTTGCATGGAAACATACTATATGCTGTATTTTTCCTACAAAAAAGTACAGCGTGGTGGGTCTTGCATGATTTTACATAGTTCGTCTAACTCTTTCTGGTGAAACACAATGAATTTAAACTGCATAACTCAGTGGTCATGATTCTGAGAGAAAACATTTTCCAAAAATAAGTATGATTGTCTCCGTGTGTGTTTTGATGTACTTTGACGTTCACACTTTAAATTAGAAAATTTGAAGAGTTGCCCAACCTTTGTAGATGCTTGCTTTCTTTGACTGGTATATTTATTTTGTAAGGCTTTGGTTTTTTTGGTTTTATAAGTCTCCACATCCTGTTAAATTCCTCTCCTTTCTTCTTAGGGCTGGAAGTGGCACAGTCCTGCTTGTTACTGGGTGGGAGAAGAAATGCTCACCTTTGATGGAGCCAGAAAGTTCTGCGAGGACCAAGGAGCCACACTTATTACTATCACTAACAGGTAAATACTGCACTGACAGGGAAGCGATTTTACCCTGCACCGATTAAAAGTCAGTCCTAGTTCCCTAAAACACCTCGTCGCTTTTAAAGGTTTGAGCAAGCCTTCGCCAGCAGCCTGGTGTTCGGGCGCTCTGGAGATTCCTTTTGGATTGGTCTTCGTAACAAGGGAAATCACGGTGCTTTCCAGTGGATTACCAATGATGAAGTGTCCTACACCCACTGGAATCGAGACCAGCCAGGTGGGTCACACTTCAGATTTAAATTAGCAGAATGGCATGTACATGTACTATTGTTACAACAATTGCAGAGCAACTTTAAATCAGTTATTATTGATATACTGTAAACCACTGACGATTTTAAACAATCTTCAAAAAAAATCCTTTAGCACCATACATCCAGTGAACAAGTTTTTGCCAGTAAATAAGTGCTGAGTTTTTCTTCTCTGATAATATACAAGTAAATATAATATAATGGAACCCATCTGCTAGCTGGGGCTCTTTCTGCGGGGAGTTTCCATGGATTTTTTTGTATTTGCTTGGGTTATCTCCAAGTGCTCTGGCTTCCTCCAACAGTCCAAAGACATGCATGCAAGGTTAATTGGTTATTCTACAGTGACAGTACGTGTGACCGTTAGCATGAAAGGTTGTCTCTCTGTGATAGCATTGCTACAGACTGTCCAGGATGTGCTTGCCTTTGATAGTTGGGATAGGGCTGTATTATCACTAAACTACTTACCTTAGCCAATTAGTTTAAGGATTTAACTGATATATTTGCTATATTATTTTTAAATTATTATATTGGGGGGGTCTTGTTTTGTTATAATAATAAGAATAAAATACAGCTGTGTTCAGAAATTTACATACACTCCTCACAGTCATGAATGTTATGCCAATTTGGGCCTTTTTATGTTTTTTTTTGTTTTTGTTTTTTTACAATTCTTTTTCCAGGTGATTGAAAAAACAAGAATTGGTTGTACAGTTTGGTTTTATTTTTATTTGTGTCCAATTCTTGTTTTTTAAGGTAATTAAATACGTATGCTGTACAATCATTCCACCCTGGAGTTTTTGTATGGAGAATTACCTGTTTGATTGACTACAATTAACAGAAAAGAGAAAACAAAATGAAAAGAGGAACATGCAAAAGTTTCTTGTTTTCTTTTTTGTTGCTAGCTGCATTATGCTTACATAATAGCAGGTCATTTACAATAGCCCCTAAAATAAAAGTAGGTTAGTGAAGTCTCTTAATCAAAATGAATTCTGTTTCAGAGCCAATTTGTGATTTAACATGCAAAGAAGAAAACAGATTGGTCCCAGGTGTTTTATTCTTTTGCCAAAATACAGATTTAGAACAACATTTAGAGGCATTTACTTCTTAGGCAGTCTTGATTAACAGACAATCTGCGTGTCTTGGAAAATAATCAGCAGCAGTTGCAATTAGCCTGAAGGGTGCTTTTGTGCTACTTTTAATTTAATGTTTTAAAATTGGACTACTTCTTGGGAAACTTTTAACAACCATCAGAGCAGCAGAGAAGGAAATTCTGTCAGTAAAATATTGACCATTGTGGAGTTTAGATCTACAATGGAAACAATTTCTAAATCAAACAGATGCACACTTGTCACTAATGGATGTAAAGATGTAAACTGTCTGAACTTTACTCAGTTTAAAACAGATGCTTGTGCTCTTTGAAGCGTTCTCTGCACTTTTCCTTTGCACAGTGTATGCCTGCACCATAGTTCTGCCTGACATTTCTTCCTGATTAAAAGAGAGCTTGAAATTTCTATGTGCAGCATTCTATCACTTCCCATCAGCAAATATGTCATCCTTATGGATGAACCATAAGGGAGGTGAGTAATAGAGCAACAAGTTATTTTAATGCGTGTTGTCTGTACTGAGAAAGGTTAAATACAAGATTCAACAGCCATAATTGCCCAATGAGTAATGCATAATCACATTTTTCCCTTTAGATCATTTCCACACATTTCCACAGTGCAGCCTCTTTTCCTCTCCACTCACCTACGTATCGCCCCTGTATCTATTTCAGCCAACATTAGTAGCGGCTGTGTTTCTATGGCGACGGATACAGAAGCAGGTCTGTGGGATGTGAGGGAGTGTGCATCATCAAAGGCCAAATTCATCTGCCGTCAGAACCAGAACACGTCTGTGAGCCCCGAGCTCCCCGTCCCTCAGCCCACCCCGAGCCTCAGCGGGTCCTGTCCCAGCGACTGGAAGAGCAACAGCAACCTACGCTACTGTTACAAGGTTCAAAATTAAAGTGTTATTAGAAAAGAAAAGAAAAGAATTATACTTCTTTTATAACAAAGTGGTGTGGTGCTCAGACTTGTGCAGGTATGGAGTTAGTTATATCTTGGTGCCAGATGGCATCTATGGGTGGCATCTGCCAATGACTGGTGAATTTTTTGCAGCAGACCCTCCCATTGGTTCCAAATTGGGTTGCACAATTTTGTGTTGCCATGCTGGCACCAGGTTTTCTTTTCTTTTTCTTTTGCGTTTCAGTAGAAAGAAATGAATTTTTACTTATGGAAATTTTAATCTGCCACTTGTAACAGAAATGATTCTTTCAGCAATCAACAAGATTTGAAGAACAGAATTAATTAAACTGAATGACATCTTCATCATCTCTGTTCAGGTGTTTCATTTCTCCCAGCTGGAACAGAAGTTAACTTGGATGCGGGCTCATAATTTCTGCAGGAAACATGGAGCCAACCTGCTGAGTATCAGTGGCCCTGAGGAGGAGCAGTTTGTTTTGCAGATCCTACATGAGGCTTTTGGGTGTGTGTGGATTGTTGTTTAGATGATATGCCACATTGATGATGGCATGGATAGTGGTGGTGAGGCTGATGGCGATGATGTGTCCCCACAGGGAGTCAGAGGAACATGAGCAGCACTGGTTCTGGATTGGACTGAATCGCAGGAACCCCATGGACAATGGAAGCTGGAAGTGGAGTGATGGACTAGCTGTGAGTCATGATAACAAGCAGCCTACATGTCGAGCGATGAAAAATACTTCAAATGCAATCTATTTAATCCTTGCTTGTGTCTCAGTTAACATACCAGAACTTTGGTCGGTACTACTACAACATACGGCAGTGTGCTGCGGCAGACTTGGGTAGTATGACTTGGCTGGCCATGCACTGCGACTCTGAGTTAGACTGGATCTGCAAGATCCCTAGAGGTAAAACAGCTGTGGACTTTAAGCATAAATCGTGTGTTGGATCAATACATATTGTCAAAACATATACTTGTTGGTCGTCACAACTTTTTTCTTGTATTTTTAGGTAGTGTTGAGAAGGTACCAGAAATCACTGAAGGTCTGTCTTATTTTCATAGCTTTCTTTTTATCACCTTTGTTTTTATTTTAAAACCTTCCTTCTACATGTCAACGTTTGTTGATGTTTTTTAATTTCCTGGCTCCATTCAGGCACCAGTTCACCTGAATGGATTGGCTTCCGGGAGGCTGAGTATAAGTTTTTTGACCACCGTAGCACCTGGGACCAAGCCCAGAGGATTTGCTCCTGGTTTGATTCCTCATTGGCCTCGGTTCACTCAGCAGAGGAGCAGACATTCCTGGCCAACACTTTACGCAAGGCATGGTGCTCGTCATCATTTACAGGAACTAATTTAGTCCAAAAATTGAAATTAATTGCCATTGTCTTGGCAAGCAAGTAAAGTCCAGCTTCATCATTACAGAATCTAACCATTCCGCTATATATAACTACAGTTATTTATATAATTAGACATTTACAGTGATACTGTGGTATAAATCTGTAGTACTCTTTTTCTATAAACAGACCTCTTATGCCTAGACACACTTTTTCACAGTTTGTGTCCCACCTTCAGATGTCTAAGGTGGAAGGTGACCTCTGGTGGCTGGGACTTCACACCTATGAAAATGACGGCCGCTTCCGATGGTCTGATCACTCGGTGTTAAATTATGTGGCCTGGGCCCTTGGCAGGCCGCTCCCAATCAGCAGAGATCGGAAATGCATCTGCATGTCAGCCAACAAAGGTAAGAGCAGCTGGAAAGAGATATAGTGAGAAGCTCATTTAAATCCAGAGTATTTCCATTAGCGTGTCTTTCTCTCAAACCCAAACAGAGGACTGGGCTGATCAAAAGTGCCACTCTGACCTGCCTTACATCTGTAAGAGAGTGAATGTCACAGGGACCGCTCCTCCAACTCCACCATCCCCTCATCCACCATCAGGGTGTCGTGATGGATGGTCTTCCTTTCAGCATAAGGTAGAGCTAAAAGTGTAACAGCATAACGCATTATGGTCATTTGTATGAATGATGACTGTTACGCCCCACTTAAGAACAAAGTGTCGACTGGAGTGAGGGGTAACACAAAGTGAAAGGGAACACATGAACTACTGGAGAAATAGATGTCAGTATACAAGATTTATTGCCTAAAACTACTACAGTAAAACAAGCACAGGGAAGCTCTTTTCTTCAGGGTCTCCAAGGCCAAAACAATAAACAAAACACCCCCCTTTAGCTAGAAATCAAAACCAAGTACTCACTAACCAAAACAAAATACAATGGCTGAGCTCCCTGTCTAACCAAACCAGGAGAAAACAGTTGAAACAAAAATGGCAGAGAACCCCTACCTGCTTCCACAATGACAAACTAATTAACACAATAAGGGTACACCTTTGCTTACAATAAAAGAAAGAAAAACCAAAGTTCACAGAGGGTAAGTTCTCACACACATACACACTAAGGCCCGCTGCCCAAAACTCCACAGCTCACAGCTCTGGCAAAAATGGGGAAAATGGCAGGGGGTGTGGCAGTTTAGGATGGCAGACTATATGCCGTGGCTGACGAGCTGGAACACACCTCAGCTGCGGCTCATGAGGCAGACCTGCAACACAAGAAAAGGAGACAAACAACTCCTCTACAGAGGGAGAGCCACTAGAGGTCAGCGACCGTAACAATGACTCAAATGAATTTTGCATGCAGCCAGTAAAGTACAAGAACTACAATAACAACAGAGCACATGCTGTATTTCAGGCATCCTTATGCAACTTGACTACAGTAAAACAGCGATATTGTCTGCTTGTGTAGTGTTTCAGAGTATTTGATCAGTCAAACAGAGTCACATGGTCCGCAGCCAAGCTCAACTGTGAGAGTCAGGGAGGTGTCCTGGCAGTGATATCCAATCATTTGCAGCAAGGTAATTAAAGGAGAATACAAATGGCATACAGTCAAAACCTGGGGGTGGACGAGGTGTGTCATCAGACTGTCGTGCAACTTATTCTCTTCCTCACAGCTTTTGTCACCACTTTGCTGAAGAACGCCAGCGCTGAACTTTGGGTGGGTCTGACTTCAGACTCTAAAGCAAATTTCAAATGGGCCAAAGCTGGCCTGCTCAGCTACACAAATTGGGCACCTGGCGAGCCTCTCGACAACAGCGGACCACACCAGAACAAGACGCCGGTACTCGCATTACTTTTTATGTCATGGCTTTGTCATCAGTCTGTTCCTCTTCTAAATATTTCACTGTCACCCTTCAGGGAAACTGTGTGGTGATGTATCATGAAAACTTGCAGAAGAAAACAGGCATGTGGGCTTCTCGAGCATGTGAGATGGAAAGTCATGGCTTCATCTGTCAAAGACAACAAGGTCTGATAATCACTTATTACTATGACAGTGTAATTAAGAAGTGCTATAATAAGAATTACATATGTTAGTTAACTATCATATCTGACTTCAGAACAAGGTCTCCCTCCGGCTCCGGCCCTCATTCCTGCCTCCCTGTCTAAGCCCGTGGAGCTGGGGGGAGTGACGTATCGAGTAGTGAAAAAACGCCTGGATTGGACTGGTGCTCTGCACCTCTGTGAATCTTTGAATGGGACTCTTGCCAGGGTGAAGGATCCGTTCCAGCAAGGTTACCTCACACTGCTTATAAACAGCTTGCGCCAGCCAGCCTGGATTGGGCTTTACAACTATGGAGTAAGCCGATTATAATTAAAAATACAAATATCAGTTGAAAAGCTTTTTATCAGTGTGAGAGAAACTGCAGTGAAATAATTTTTTATTTTCTGGTTCAGGGAAGGAGCTTTACCTGGCTGAATAATGAAGATGTCACATATTCAAACTGGAATGATGGAGAGCCTAGTCTGATGGCTGGATGTGGTCACATGACCACCACAGGGCAATGGACTGTGACTCCCTGTGATTCGAGACTAGATGCTGCTATCTGTCAAATGAGTGGTATGTGTGTATCAACAACCAAATATAGGACTGCATTAAAAAAGAATGCTAATAACAATTTAGTAGGACTGAATATTCTCTGACAACATTTTGACTTACATTCAAATATTTTGTTTTTGCCAGATGAGCAAGTGATTCATCAGTGGATCTACCCTGGCATGTGCCCCCAGTCTCTGGGAGAGTGGGCTTGGGTCCCTTTCAGAAACCACTGTTACGCCTTCAATTTGCAGCTGCTTAGACTGCAGGATGATGCACATAGATCCTGCAAAAAAAGTATGGAAGCATCTTAGAAACCACACGTCTCCACTAACTTTATTGTACAGCTTGTACAGCTGTACAATAAAGTAACCCTAAATTGAAAACCAATTAAATACAAAAGCCCTGTCCTTGTCCACGGCAAACATGATTGACAAAATACATCAATAATACTAAATTTAGCAACGTTGTCATTCAGCCTGGGGCAGAACTGTTCTGTCTCCCTAGTAATCAATTCTGTTTGGTTCCATCTCTGTTTCTTTCTTTTTTGTCTCTTCTAGTCGGAGCAGAACTTCTCTCTATCATGGATGAGACGGAGAATGGATTTGTATGGGAGCACATCCAGAGTTATGCAGAACAAGCACATGGAGCTTGGCTGGGTGTCAGCGTGAAAGGTCCAACATTATTGTCTCAGCCTGTCTCTTCTATGTCACTCTATAGCAGCAGATTTAAAATCCATGCTGACAGACTTGAAACTACTTATGGAAGGGAAATGCTTGCAGTTTATCTTTTGTGATTCAGTTTATTTAGTATAATTATTAAATGCAAGCAAGTCTCCTTATTCCAGAAAAGTTCATTTACTATCTTATTATTAGTTAGAGTAATTTGATAATTTATATGAAGTGCTATAAAACATATTTGGTGAGATAGGGAGAAGATCGAATTTTTAAGCAGAGTGTGTGTTTTCTTTTATGCAAAACTAAAGACAAAGTCCTTGAAAACTGCACTCTGAATATGTTTATGCTCATGCTCCTACCACAGGTAGAGGTCTAGTGTGGTCTGAGGGCACAGACATGCTGTATACCAACTGGGAGGGACATGATGTCGTTTCTTCTGTGCTCTCCATCAACTCCTGCTTCTGGATCCAGAGCAACACTGGTCGGTGGAAGCCGGGCTCCTGTAGAAATCGCACGCACGGAGTCATCTGCAAACGGCCTCGCAGTAAGCACAAAGAAGTTAATTGAACTGTCATGTTAAGCAGCATTTGCCAGTCATTATTATGTTTCTTAGTAATTTGCTAAGGGAAATGCCTAAATTATGATGCAGATTCTTAGCACACTACTGACTGTTCAATATTCCATCCGCAGGTGCTGAAATCTTAACTTCAGACGGTAAGTTTTGTTCACAACTGCTAAGTTATTCAGCTCATTTGAAGCCAGAATTGTGTGCGCTTATCCAGATTTCCGTCTCTCCTTCTCAATCTCTACCCAGTAGATAGTCACCGCCTGCCCACGCTGATTGTTGTTATGGTAGCGGGCCTGGTGCTTGTGGTGCTGATTGTTGGCGTGATCTACTTCTACCGACACCGAACTGTTGGATCGCGGGGCTCTTATGAAGGGGCCCGCTACAGCCGCACCAACTCCAACAGTGCAGAACAGGCCGAGAAGAATATCTTGGTGTCTGACATGGAGTTGAATGAGCAGCCAGAGTAGCCCAAGCCACCCTGAACTGACGGACCAACCCGGGACTGAACCCGACCTGACACAGTAGAGGCTGATTTCAAAGTGCTGAATACACGTTGTGGCATGTATCTGTTTTTGCTGCCACTTTTGAAACCAAAAAAACCGAGAAAAAAACAAAACAATAAAAGATTTTTAAAGTGCTGAAAGGCTGTGTGGAGCGCAGCAGATGTTTATTTTTTAAATTGAAACCCTGTCTTCAAAATCCCGTTTTGCCAAAATCTAACAGTTTAAGTGATTTTTCCCTTCACAAATCAGATACCTCCATCTGCACAGCTCTTTCCTAAAAAGAATTCAAGAAGGCCATAATGGATCAGATGGGAATAATTTGTCCCAGCTGGAAATATTCACCATAAAACCAGTTTTATGCAAAAACTATTTGCTGCCTTCCCTGGTGCCAAAGTCAGGTTTTTTTTCACATTGTATATTTTCTTCCTATTTTGATTGACAAAAGAAAATTTCACAGCTACGGATCAGTTTCAACAACATTTTTCTGTCATCTGAATATCTGCAGTCTTGTTCGGGATCAAAGTCATTTTTCTGATTTGCTTTTTGTTTTTTTTCTTTCATTTTTTTGCCACGTCAGTATTAACCTGAACTTGAACTTGTTTTTTGTTGGTTCTTGTGTAAATGTGTCTTTCCCACTGACTTTTCAGTATCTGTGCAGCTGCAGAGAAGTGTAACTCATAATGCATGTGTGGTTTTGTGAGCCTGCCTCCCTCCTCTTTCCTGATGTGACACGTCGGCACCAGCTGTCAGGCGAGCAGAGGAGGAGGAAGAAGTCTAAATGTGAATGTGTGGAAGGTGAAAGGGACCAGTGACCTCAAACCGTCTGAGGGCATACACTATAATTGTGCACATAAGTAGAAGTTTGTATTGAAAGCTGGTCTTTAAATAGACTGCATTGTCTTTTTGTTGGTATAGCAGGTCTGAAGGTTGTCATCAAATGATCAGACTTTGAGCTTCTATGACTTTATGATCTACATTTCCGCACTTTCTTCCATTGTCTTGATCTGATTCGGTCTTACTTGTTGCCACTTGCCTTTAGTCATTCTCCTTAAGGCTCAGTAACTGCTCCCAACTTGTTTGTTTTGGCTTCTCACGCTGCCATCTGGAGCTGATTCAGCATTTTTAAGGGCAGTAGTTTCTTTGTATGCAAAGCAGTTGTAATTTGATATTTTCCTGATTAATCATTTTAATGACCCTTTATTCACTTTTCCCATTCTATGTTATATCTGTCTGTCTCTTTTCTTTTTGTCTTTTTAATGATGCTGGTTTGACTTACATAAAACCCTTAAAAGACATTTGGACGCATACCCCCCTTTTATGGAATGCTGGCCACTTAAACTTCGAATTCTCCTGCAACAGAAAACATTGCTCATGTGAATGACACAGTTGCAAATATGAGAGCCAAAAAAAAATGTCTAAAAACCAAATTCAGTCGTTTTAAGTTTTCACATTTGCCTCATCAAATATTTTCCTTGCCTTTTGAGTGCATTTCTGTCTTCCTGTTTAGAGGAATGCTTTGGAGCCATTTCAGTCTGAGGCTTTTGGTGTTTCACTGAAGCTGTTATGGAAAAAAAAAAAAAGAAAAAAATCACAGCCCTTTTTGCTCTGTGAGTCGGACTAAGATTGAGGGGGAAGGGAGAAGGATAGGGAGTAAGTAGAAGTGTGTGTGTTTTAGTGTGTGCGCAGTCTCCAGCTGTGGAATGTTGAGTCGGCAAGAAGAGCTCAGTGGCACGTCTGGAACCAATCAGCAAAGGAGGGCTTTGGGACATGAAGGTCAGAAAAAAACCAGAAAAAAAATAAGTAAAGAAAAGGGGGAAAGGAGGAGGAGTGTAAGGAGGAGCTAGAGATGAAGGTAGAGAAAAAGGAATGTTAAAGGTGCAGGGGTTTAGTCCGGGCGTGCTCTGTCCTCTGCTGGTGGATTGCTGTAAAGGTTTGCCTTTATGCGCAGTAGATGTGAACCTACTGAGGTGATGATGTAAAAGTGAGATAAGCATCGGTGTGATCCCCAGTGTGTGTGATGCAGGTTGGCTCATGTCCCTGTGAAGATACCTGAAGCACCTGATGATTTGTAAGTTTTTGTGTCATTTTTATATGAAATGAATAAAAGTCTATGTTCTGAAAACTTTTGTTTTCACGTGAATTATCATTCATTCCAAAACAAACTCTTTTGTGACTGTGGGAACCAGTTATCTGTCAAGGCCAAGTGCTGACTTAGTCCCACTCTTTTGCAGCGAGCAGGGAGGTGGATTCAACCATCAATGTGGAAAATGTGGGCTGCAGTGTTGATGTTTTTCACAAGAGGGCACACCTCACCTGCTGTATGAGACCTCTGCTGCTGAATGTTGTTATCTGACTCCCACACTTGTCTGTAACTGGTTATTGTGTGTTTCTGACATAACTACTTCTTACACTTTCCTCATTCTTTTAATAGATCAGCTGTTCTGTGCGACTTAGGTGTTTATGTCTGATATGCTGCTGCTGCTACTGCTGGGAATTACTACATTCAGTTTAATTGTGTCTAGTCCAATTAGAGATTGAAAATTATTCTGGAAAAACCAGACTTTATTAGGAACACCTGTTCAAAAAATTTTTTTTTAAGTCATTAGCCAATAGCACGATTCAGTTACTCAACTCAGTGCATTTAAGCACATAAGCATAATGAAGGCAATCTGCTGAAGTTCAGCATCAGATTGAAAAACAAAGGTGATTGATGTGAGTTTAATGATGCCAGAGGAAAATGGCCATACTATTTATAGCTGATAGGAAGGCAACAGTAACTCAAAATAACCTCGTTTACACCTAAACTATGCAGAAGAGCATCTCTGAATGCACAGTAAGTGGAACCTTGAAGCAGATGAGCAGCAACAGCAGAAGACTACAACCGGTTCCACTTCTGTCACAGGAAACTGAGGCTACATTTCACACAGGCTCACCAAAATTGGACAATAGAAGGTAGGTCAGAATTTGGCAATAATGTAAGCATACAGTGGTACAGTGAATGTTTTCTTGGCACACTTTATGGTCCGTAGTACGGTGGCCCTGAGAGGCCAAACGGACTGCAACTTCAGAAACAAATGAGAATCATTTAAATGCCACATCCTACCTGAGTACTGTTGCTGACCATCTCCATCCCTTTGTGGCCACAGTGTAGTGATGGCTGCATCCAGCAGGATAATGCAAGTGTCACAAAGCTTAAATCATCTTAAACTGATTTTCTAAACATGACAGTGGAGTCATTGTATTCACATCGTCCCCACAGTCACCAGATCTCAGTTCAGCAGAGCACCTTTGGGATGTCCAGCAAACAAATTTGAAGCAACTGTGTGATGTTATTTGTCAAAATAGACACAAATCTTTCCAACTTGTTAAATCTTTGCCACAAAGAACTAAGCATTACCAAGGTGTATCTTACTAGTCGATCAGTGTAAGTTTTGAATTGCAAAATAGTGTATAAGAAACCATGAAGACAGCAAAAAGCATATAAGGAAAGAAAATCCTGCAAACACACGCACCAAATTAATATAGTGCGACACGCTGCCGACTTTAATACCCTACAATGCAAGTCAATACTAATTTAGGAAAATTGACATAAATGTGACCATCTAATGATTTTGTTGTGCTATTTTGAACAACATGAACAAAAAAATGTTTAAAGATTCCTGCCTGAGTTGGGCAGCTTTTGCATCTCAAAAAGGTAATACATTTTTATAAGCCCAGGTACAACAGGTACTGCTCCAGCAGCGTGACCATTATTCGAACCGGTAGACCAACAAGTGTTTTAAATCCAACACCTGGTGTACTGGGAGTTTGTGGTCTCTTCCTGTGAGAGAGCTCCACCTCTGCAGCATAACATCTGAACCAGTGAATTGCTTGTTATTCAAATCAAACTGGCTCTGTGTAATCCATCTCACTTAGGATGGATGTCACAATGCATCCAACTGCATGCCGCAGGCACTTAGTTTAAAGCATCCAGGGGTTATGTACTCCAGCAGTTGTTTATAAGTTTTCCAGTCCTGACACCTGTCTTTTTTAATGCATCTCTGGTGTACGGAAACGATCCTCAAGAAACTTTTTGTTTACTGTTTAAACGTTACACGTTTCTTCTCGGTGAATTTCAGTCTCAGCTCTATCTGTCTTGAACAAAGAGCTGCGTCTTAAAAAGCTTTGTGCTTTGTATGTATCTTACATACACATCATACTTCAGTGTGTCTGTTCCAGAGTTATGAAAAGCTCTTCATCTCAATTAGTTTTGAGAATTTATTGCATGAGCTTGTCTCTGGCTTTTACTCATTAATAGTGCATCTAAAAAATAGAAATAGTTCTTTTTTAAAAGAATTTTGTCAAAAAGGCACATTTCCTTTTTTAATTATTACTCATAAGGGCAAGTCTTTTGTCATTTTAAGTTTGATAATTATGTCTTACACATCATGAAAATCAGAAATCCAGTATCTCAAATTATTAGATCAGTCAAAAATCATTTGCACTACAAAACTGTCCAACTTCACTTATATAGTCAATATCAAGATGGATGCAATCAAATTGTTGTATTGCTGAGGTGCTATTGTAACCCAAGGTTGCTTTAATAGCTCCTCTTCTGGATAGTAGTTTAATCGGGACAGGTCACCAATCTGTCATAGGGCTAACACGTGGAGACAGAACACCACTATCCAATTTACTCACATTAATACCTCTGTCTAATTTAGAATCTGCAATTAATCAACATCGATGCATTTGCTTGAACTGTAGGAAACTGATAACCTGAGTGCCCGGAGAGAACCCACAAAGGCATGGGGAGAACATGCAAACTCCACACAGGAAGATCCTATCAGCCTGGGCAATCAAACCCAGAAGAGCACGAACCACTGCACCACCATGCAGATAGTCAATCAAGCACAATAATAAAGTGGTCAGCTGGCATGTTCAGGAAGTAGTTTAGCACTTTTTAGCACAGGTGTTAAGTCCTGCTGTAAAAGAAAAGTAGTATATCCATGAAGCTTACCAGTAGATTGAAACATGAAGTCCTCTGAAGTCTCCTGGTGGACAGCCGTGATGTCTTTGGACTTGGTAAAACACAGTAGATCAACTACCTCTAACACCAGCAGATGACACAGCACCCCAAACCATCACAGACTGTTGAAACTTCACACTATTCTTAAAACACCTCAGATTCTGTGGCTATCCCACCAGACTCTAGGACCTTGATTTCCAAATGAAATCCAAATTTTATTTTCATCTGAAAGAACAACTTTGGACCACTGTGCAACAGTCCATTTATTTTCCTCCCTGCCCCAGGTAAGCCACTTTTCATGTCATCTCTGGTTCTGGAGTAGTTTGATCTTAGAAATGTAACAGTTGTAGACCCTATCCTGAAGACATCTGTGCATGACGACTCTTGATCCACTGACACCAGCCACACTCCATTCTTTGTGAAGCTCTTGCACGCTCTTAAGAATTTTCTCAAGGCACTATTCATTCCTTTTGCTTGAGCGTACCATACTTTTAATTCCAGTCATCTTTCCATTAATTCAGTTCCATACACTCTGTGAACAGCTAGCCTTTTCAACAATGATTGTGGCTTGCCCTTTTTTTGTGGAGCTTTTTGATGATTATCATATGGAGAACTTTCAAGTCAGCAATCTTTAACATGAATATGTTTGTATGTAGAGATACAGTCTACATATAGTATTTCAATTACAATTTACTTAAACTTGATATGATAAATTCAAATAACCTGAGATATTTTCATGCAATTTTACATTTCATGTAATATTTATATGTAATAAATATAGAATATACAAAAGTTTACCTTTTTGAATTCTGAAAAAAAACTTTTTGAGACAAACTCCTCATTTCTTGAATACAGGTTATGTGGAGAGTATAAAGCTGTCACTCTTAGGTGAGAAGGATGAAATCCTAATCATCACAGTGGCCAATCCGCATTTCTTAACTGCAGCCACTGGAAACACAGCAGCCATCTTGCCTAAGGGTTTTTGAATACACCTGTCTGGGAAATAGAAGTTCAAAGGTAGGTAGCAAAGGGAGAGGTCTCTCCTCTGGAACTATAGCACAACATTTTTACTCTTTACTGGCCCTCGCTTCCTCTGAGATGCTTGAGTAAAACACTCCTTGCTTTAATTAACTGACAAAAATGGGCAGAAAAGAGACTGAAATTCTTCAAATAGCTGAGCTCTTGCCTAATCAATATCCTCTTAATTTGAAGGTTTGGTGTTCAGATCTTGCTCTTGTGTTGTTTACAAACTGCTGTTTATTCCTCCTCCTCCCACTCCATGTTTTCTTCCTATTTGTCAGTTTTGGCAATGCAAATTCAGGGAGGGGAACAAGAGAGAAAGCGGCATTAACAAGTGAAATTAAAAACCCATTCACTCTCCTCAGTCATCCATTTGGAGCCCAGCCAAAGGAGAAGCAGCTGTTGGGCTGGCAGTAGAGGGGAGAAAGACACAGAGATACAGAAGAGAAAGACAAAAATACACAGCGAGTGAGAAAAGGTGGATTGGAAATTGTTAATTCAAAGAATATATATATATACATATATAAAAAGTTTTTTTTAACTATAACATCAAGAAGGTGCGCTTTGGGAGCTGCAACCTTCTTCCTTCACCCTCTCCGATCCCTGAGACTTTGACCCTGTACCCAAATCCTCTCCCCTGCTTTCAGTGTTTCATTGGGAAATCTGGAAAGACACAGAGACTCGACACTCAATGTGAAGTTATCAAAATGCTGTTTATTTCTATATAAAATATCAACAATTACATCATATAAACAATATTGCTCATTAACAGAGAATAAGTGCATGACAAAGCAAAAGGAAAGCTTGTCATTTACTGTGTTCTTGAATCAGATCTTACACTTAGCCATGGAGTTCATCGTGAATCATCACATCGCTGCTGTTTTAAAGTCCCCCAGCGGCAGATCCCCATGATGGTTTAATGTCTTTTTCACTAGTGTTCACCAAACTTCACCTCCAGACAGCAGCTTGCATATACATAACATGTATGACAAAGTGAATGAATTGAAAGAGATGGTCAGGTTTGCAAAAGAACATCTGGTCGGACTCAGCAATCTTAACAATCATTTCAATCTGGATTTCCACGATTCTGAACCCAAGTTGAAAAGCTGGCTTGGGTTAGGAACCTGTTCCTTGTAAATAAAAGAAGGAAATCGGTCTAAATTAAGATTGCACTTGATGAAAAATGACTGACAAATATTTGTGGGATGTTTAGAGTGGAACTTGGATACATACATACATGGAATGAACTTTTGCCTATTGGATCTACTTAAGTGTCTGTTATTTCTTTTCCATTTACCACACGTCTCCTATGTTTTCCCCCCTTATTTAATTGTAGTTCTTCAATTGTTTCTCCCTCTTTTGTGATTGTCTGCTCCATTAGTCATTAGTGTTTCCCATGCACTTTGTTCTCATCTATTTACAGTCCTCCCTTTTCCTTCTTGTTTGTCTTCTGTCCTGGCTTGTTCATCCACCAGTTTTCCTTACGCTTCTTATATTGTCTTTCTTTCTTGGACTTCTGTTTTATTTGAACCAGCCTTATGAGACTTGTGTTTTCTGGGTCTTTATGTAAGTTTAATGAGCTTTGCATGAAAGCTCGCATTTTGTTTAGGATTCCCGTCTTGTGTGTCTGCAATTGGGTCCTCTTTTGAACACACACATAACAGTTAAGTGACCTTCTCAGCTTTTGCTCCCTTTAAAACCAAACAGAGAAACAGGCTGCATGTGGAGAACAGCCTGCTAACAGCTGTTATCCCACTGTTTAAAGCTTATGGAAGACAAACAAGCCCATTAAAGCTCAGGTGAATTATGAAAAGGAGCTGAAATTACTACTGGATGAGTTTGAATACAATTTTTTCACAATAGGTGTAAAGTGCTTTGCATTAAAGTCATTCAGATTGTGTTAGGCTGAAAGTTGAATAGAACACAATGTTACCATTAGCTATTGTCAATTATAAAAACCTACTGGAAGCCACTGCCTTACGATACTGGAGTGTTGATGCTAAACTTTATCCAACTGGCCTGATAGGGACAGCAGAGGAGTATTTTAATTTTGGTGAAGAGGTGCTGATATTTCAGTACTGCATTTTTATACAAGAGGAGCATATAGTAGTAGTAGTAAAACTATCAGAAGAAAAACAGGATCCTACTGTCATGAGTCTTCCTACTTCTTTAGGAAGACTTATGAATCTTGGCTCATAACTGTCATTGTGATTATGAGATCACTCCATCCACCTGTTGTCACTGCTGCTGCCCCTGAGTCAATATAATAATCTCTTTGGCCAGTGGTTTGTCTGATAAGCACTCTGGAGGCACAGAGACACACCCAGAAAAGATGCACTTCACCCCCAGCAGTAAAAGCCCCATCTGGAATCGTCCATTGATTTTTAGTCAAAATGATTTTTTATGACCATGAAAACAACCCCAGTGTGCCACCTCTTAAGGAAGAGGGGATCAAATTCCCTAATCTTTGTCCAAATCAAAGGCTCCATGCTTCAAAGTGGCTGGATCAGCACAGATACCCACAGAGCGCCAACACCAGAGCAGAAGGGAGGAAAAAAAATGCTTTGCTCTCGCTTTGCACTCCAAGCTCATTTTAACTCCTGTCTTTCTTCTCCCTGCTCATCTTTTCAGTGAGTTTGTAGTGGCATTGTGCTTTAGCTTGAGTGGGTGTGTTTGTGTGTTTGATGGACAGTTGTAGAAGAGAAAACTTAAAGGGCCAAGAGGATGGATGGTGTATAGAGGCAGGTTGGTGACGGTGCGGGCTGGAGGCTGGGTGTGGTGCACTTATCTCCTCTCTGCAGATGAGAAGACTTCATTGCCTGCGGGATGCTGCTCTTTCTCAGGCCAAGGATAGTAGCAGTGTGGTTAAAGGGATTATGGGGGACACTGTTTTCAGGGGATGTTGGGATCTGAACTTGTTTATTGACCATTTTCAGGTATGTAATTAGCACACTTAATTGGCCTGTTTAGAGTCAACAAAGTATGTTCTAATTTCATAAGCAACCTCTTTTACACTCAGATGATAAATCAATACGAGTGCTGAGATTTAGCCAAGAAAAGTATCTCAGTGCCCTGAGACAGAATAATAACTCTTTTTTTTCTCTTCACAACATTTTAAGATTATTGATTTCTCTATTCTGTTCCCATTTTCTCCCCCTGAGACACAATTTCTTAGAATATTTTCAGGCTCTTGCTTCAACAGGAACTATCTTTTGTTAAAGCTGAAACCACAAAATAAAGCACAGTGAAATAGCAGTGACAGAATCACTTCAGAAGATGCCCACTCCTCCACCTGCCTGATGACGAGTCCTTACTGTAAACAACAAAAGGTGCTATTATCACCCCCAACCAGGGACAGGATTAGACGCGTACTCATTTGCATGGATTTCAACCCCCAAATAATAATAAGGCACAAATAAGGGAAAAATAGAGACAAAAGGTGAAGTTAATTTATGGAAAGCCATGGCTGCATCACTGCTTACCACTTTGATGCTTAATCCGTTATTAACCTCCACAGTATTACACATACACGCATGCACATGTATGTGTGGGGATACTCACTCATGCATGCACACCTTGAGCAGCTGAGTCAGGGCAACTGAGTACTGAGAGCAATATTACCCCTCAGGGAAATAAAGATAGGCTGTGGGTGCAAAAGGAGAGAGATGAGGCTACTCGGAGGACACGCTGCAGAATATCAGCCCAATCCTGCTTGTGTTTGCTCTTGCTGGTTTCCAGGGTAATGGCAGAAGGCTCTGCCTTCCTGTTGAGGCAAACGCACTTAGAGGAGAGATTTTTGGCCTTGAGAACATGTTGAGAGGAAAATGTTCCATTACTGGGAACCTTTTGTCTTTGTGTAGCTGATTTCCCAGCGTGGAGCTGTATAAATGTGTTTGTGTGCTTGAGAAAGTGTGTAGTGTGTGCTTTAATGTTTGCTGCAAACAACAAAAACAAGAAGAAATTTCACATTACAAGAAATGGTAAGCCTAAAGGATTTCCATTATGCCAATTTCAAACTAAATATTTGTGTTCTTCTTCTCTGCTACTAGAGCAACTTGTGCCTGAGATAACCATATTATGGTACCATACTCTCATTGGCATCATATGGAAGCAGTGTACAGCAAAAGAGTAGCTGAAATGGAGAGTTCAAAGCAGTCTGAAGCCCTTTACTTCTGGAAACTTTGGCCATGTTGGAAAAGCATAACAAATCTTCCATTTGTCCTTCTTCTTCTTTTTCTTCTTATTGCTAACAAAAAACCTGCCCTATGGGTGGGTTTTGTCTGCATCAGTTACAGCTGAGAATTGTGGAAACATATTTAACTTCCTAGGACCTGGCGTCCACATATGTGGGACATCACATTTTGGGTTATTTAGACCAAAATACTCAATTTTGCTCTACAAGGGCCTGATATCCACTTACGAGGACATTATACTGCTACTGTTCTATCAAAATTTTAAACAAATATCCTCATATGTGGCTCTATTTTTCTAAAAACAAAATAAGGAAAAAAAAAAATCTGGTAATTCTTTGTTTTTACATTCATCGGGCCCCAATATGCCCAAATATCAAAGAGAAATTAAAAATGCATGCCGTGGAAGAGTTCGGGTATTAGGAGGTTAATGACTAACAAGTTAAAAACATTAGAAATGCAATAAGAATTTATAACTAATGGCAACAGCCCCAGTGTAAGGCTCACGTTACAGTCAGCTGTCTATACTGATTGTTATATAGTATACATATATGTGTATACACATACTTTTGTGTTGATCGTGGTTGTTTGGATGTAGAATGGAAATATCCAGAAACATTCCCCTCAGCCATTTTTGTTGCCGATCTTTTACTCTCAGTTAATGGTGTTGAATGGTAAAGGCATAGCAGATAGGAAATAAAATCTTGCCCGTTCTTAAAACTGAAACCCCGTGGTGAGCATTAAAATGTTTAATGATCACTCAGTTTCTTTGTACAAATACACAAAAAAGCACCAATACTTTTATTTGAAGTCATTTTTATCAATCAATCGACCAATCAATCACCACATAGATGCCATAGATGTTACAAATCTTGTATCATTGAGATTGAAGCAGTCATTACAGTTTGATTATTATTATCATTATTATTATGTCACATTGTCTGGTCTTAGCTATCACAATAAAATTTCTACAGCTTGTTCTGATGGGTATATTTCTATTCCTGCTTAAAAATGAACTGAAAGTTAAATAACTCTGCCTTTCTGTGGAAATCTGTGCACGTATGTGTGCATCCCGTGTGTGTGTGTGTGTGTGTGTGTGTGTGTTTTCACCCAGTGGTTTGCTGCTGAGTGATTTTCTCCGTGAAGCACTCAGGATATGCAGAGATGAGCTCCATTGTTGGTATAAATTGCTTGGCCCATGCATGCTGCCTCTCCACCGGGCATCTCCCCCCTCGTACTGATCAATCTAATCCTTAGCTATAATGAGTTTTTCTGTCTGACTGTGAGGAGTGGGCCGGGCCATGAAGTGGATAGGAGAATGAGCAAGAGAAGAAATGTGGGATACTGGCAATGTTGGTGAAGACAGCTGTAGGCACAGAAAGTAGCCAAGGTGTTTATAGAGGTAAGAAGTGAAGATCTGGCAGAAGATATTATTTCATGAGGGGAACTGTTTTTGCATTGCTTAATGAAACACCTTGCCTTAGTATGTGAAACGTGAGACATAGATCAGTTTCTCACAATAATTTTTCATAACAGATTCACTCTCCTAGTACTTTTTAAATCACTGAACAGATCATTAAATATATATTAATTCAGAAGTGGCGAATACAATTACCCAAGGGCTGAAATAGTTGTCATAAATAGTATAAGCTTAGCAGGCAACTGAGTCATTTGTGTTTAATAATACAAATATCAAACTAATCAATCATTGTTTTAATATTATTAAACAGGAAATTATTATTTTCTTTAATACGCAGATTTCATTAAGTTAACCCTCCTCCACTAATGTTACCACATGTTACTCTTCACGAAAGTCTACCTGACTGTAGAAGTTGTTTATTTTGGTAATGAAATAACAGATCAGTTACTTTTTCTGGAATTTCTCTCAAGCTTTTTAGTGACTTTCAGTTTGTTGATTCTTAACGTCACTGTTTTGGATTATTCTTGCTTTTCAGGGACATAGCTCTGAAAACTCACTGTACACTACACTACGATGAGTAAAGCAATTAATCAATTTAAAATCACTGACAGAAGCTGCACGTTTCCGAAGCTCAAAAGATGGATCAGAATGATTTTGACTAAACTTGTATATACAGTGGTTGGTGCTTACAAAAACTGGTCTGAAATTCATTACCAGGACACACAATGAATTGCAGTGGAGCTGCAGACTAATCGTGGAGTACCCATGGTGATGCCTATACAAAAGCACTTAAAATGTGTGTGCGAGCATCAGACTTGGATCCAGAAGTGATGATGGTGATGTGTAATAGATCACACCGGGTATATGTGCTTGTGACTTACTTGGAGAATAGATAATGTGTACTCCTTTTCATTGCAATTGTATGCCTGGATCTGTTATTGTGCTTGAGCTTTAGTGGAAGAGAGGAAGCTTCACAATATTTTTTTTCAAGTTGGTGCTAATAGTATGTAAATATATTGTAAGAGGGGAATTTGTCAAAAAGTAATAAAGTTTTATGTTTTTTGGGACTCTAAATTGTGGTTTGTTATTAAGTGTTCTCTATTTTCTTTATAATCCCCGTGTTTTGAAATCTTTGGTTTATAGATTTCAGGGTTTTCTTAACTTTTATAATTATAATATGCCTCTGTGTTTAGTCTTAGCATTTATTTGGCGTAATCCATTTCTGTTTTTTTGTGATCAGTATAACCTGTGCGTCTAGCCTCCCCTGTGTCTCCTTGTATCTTCATCTTTGTGTTAGGGCTATCCCTGTTATTTTAATTCCTGTTTTATTTTGACACACTGTTCCCTGATCCCTCTTTTGTGACTGTCTACCTATGCGCCACTGGTTAATGTATATCATGTATTCTTTTTGTTCCCTTTTGGATTTTATGTTTCAGGCTGTTACAGCTGTTGCAGTTGTAACAAGGTTATCCTTCCTGCTGAGCTTAACAGTTCTGTTAAGCTATGCAAAACCATGCAACAATCCCAATGCAAAATAACAAATTTTTTCAATGTTCATTTAGCAAAAGATGATAAAACACGGCAGAAAACAAAGTGCATAAACATCCTTACCAAAGAAAGATGAATTTGTAGAAGCTTGACTGCATAAAACACAGAAAACAACCTCAAAAGCATTGCACATTCCCAGCTGCATCCAGCTACAGCAAGTGAGGTAACAATGAAAAGCAATGTTGCTTCTGTCTTGCAGAGACTAGAAGCACAGAAAAGATGAACCACAAAATGGAGAGAAGCTGAGACAGAACAGAGCGGACTGCCTGTAGTTCACAGACTGACTGTCCATCATCTCCCACAGCCTCACCACTCTGCACATCAAGGTAGAAGACTTGAGGATTTCTCACTATATAAAAATACTTTAGAGGAGCAATAAGTCAGACAGCTCCAACATGTCTGTGAATATGTATCAATCGTCTCTGAAACTTCATGCACAGATTCAAGTGGGACCCTATGCCTGGCCTTATTCTTCTCATCCTCTCTCTTCAGTGAATTTAGAAGAGGAACTTTCTCTTTTTTTAGTATTTTCCTTGTCTGAGCTTTCTTCTGAGAGTTATTTTAAGCATTTATGGTGTAAATTAATCTCTCAGAAATTAATATAAATTGCTTTCATGTAAGAAAATACAATTTGTCATGGCAATTCTTCAGAAAAGTATTTTACATCTTCAAAAATTTAGCTTGATTTCAGCATTCTAAAAGCAAAATATGTACAATTCACAGCTGCTTTTAATGAAGGAAAGTAGCGAAATCCTACATTTAAATCCTGAAACAAACACATTTTTAGCATTTTTAAGTTAACGAGTTGTCAGATTGTTGTCTTTTCTTTTTGTTGCTAGAGAAATAGGGTAAAACGGTGTCTCTCTATCTTTCTATGGCCATGCATCTCAGGTGCAAGTATAGCTAATCTGATCACCTCGTGCCTTGAAGGCACTGGCCTGGTGTGACCGAGGCGTCCGTGTGAAAGGCCTCTTTGTTGAGCCGTGTCATCATTTGTATTCAGCAGGATCAAAGTGTCCTCAGCTTCTTTAAAACTTATCCTGTGGCTTGTGTTGCTGGAGCAGTGAATGACAATGTCAAGGGATGCAGAAGAGCTGGGGAATTTACATAGAAATGGCCCTCAATATGAATGTGTAAGGAATCAATTCAGAGTATGCAATTTGGGATTGTGTGGGCATGTATCTGTGTATGCCTTATGCTGGCTTGGGTATTGAGTGTGTGTTTGTGCCATACACATGTAAGAGACTTAGAGGGGATTGCTGAACCAGTCTTAAAGCTACTTTTCTCACTACATCACTTTTTTTTAGTCTTAAATGTTCTTTTTTTCCCTTTCTCCATTATTTCCAGCCCCATGATGCTCAGTTTTAACAAGATAATAGGATCATGCCTCTTCCATCTACTACCAGGGGGTGAGAGGACAACCTGAGGAAGTGGCCTCAAGCAGCAGTAAAAAAGCAAGTTAAGCTAAATGTGTTAGCTATGTGACGCAGTGATGTGGGACTGAGTTGAGTTGACTCTGGCTTTGTGTCTACTTTAAGATAGAAACCCACCTCCTACCTCCTTTAATAAACCTTACTCAACTTTATTACTCTGAAAGCACTGACAAGCCTTACAGCTTCTCAGACTGTGCATCACTTTACTGTGGGTAGAATCAATAATGCTGTCCCATATCTGTGGCTGCTCAGACAAGTAAAATAAACAGTAGGGGTATATTCTTGCAAGAAGTCCTAGGTCTAAATCCTGGAGCAGCCTCCATTTCATCAAAAAAAAATCATCTCTAATATCAATTTGAACTGTCTGTT
>NW_024582382.1:229745-260239 GCF_018398535.1 Haplochromis burtoni | reverse complement strand
TTTTGCAGCGTTTTTCTTTTTGCAGCGTTTTTCTTTTTGCAGCATTTTTCTTTTTGCAGCATTTTTCTTTTTGCAGCATTTTTTCTTTTTGCAGCATTTTTCTTTTTGCAAGTGTTTTTCTTTTTGCAGCATTTTTCTTTTTGCAAGTGTTTTCTGAAGTTGCAGTCCGTTTGGCCTCTCAGGGCCACCGTACCTTAGTACCAAATGAGAATCATTTAAATGCCACATCCTACCTGAGTACTGTTGCTGACCATCTCCATCCCTTTGTGGCCACAGTGTAGTGATGGCTGCATCCAGCAGGATAATGCAAGTGTCACAAAGCTTAAATCATCTTAAACTGATTTTCTAAACATGACAGTGGAGTCATTGTATTCACATTGTCCCCACAGTCACCAGATCTCAGTTCAGCAGAGCACCTTTGGGATGTCCAGCAAACAAATTTGAAGTAACTGTGTGATGTTATTTGTCAAAATAGACACAAATTTTTCCAACTTGTTAAATCTTTGCCACAAAGAACTAAGCATTACCAGGGTGAATTTTACTAGTCGATCAGTGTAAGTTTTGAATTGCAAAATAGTGTATAAGAAACCATGAAGACAGCAAAAAGCATATAAGGAAAGAAAATCCTGCAAACACACGCACCAAATTAATATAGTGCGACACGCTGCCGACTTTAATACCCTACAATGCAAGTCAATACTAATTTAGGAAAATTGACATAAATGTGACCATCTAATGATTTTGTTGTGCTATTTTGAACAACATGAACAAAAAATGTTTAAAGATTCCTGCCTGAGTTGGGCAGCTTTTGCATCTCAAAAAGGTAATACATTTTTATAAGCCCAGGTACAACAGGTACTGCTCCAGCAGCGTGACCATTATTCGAACCGGTAGACCAACAAGTGTTTTAAATCCAACACCTGGTGTACTGGGAGTTTGTGGTCTCTTCCTGTGAGAGAGCTCCACCTCTGCAGCATAACATCTGAACCAGTGAATTGCTTGTTATTCAAATCAAACTGGCTCTGTGTAATCCATCTCACTTAGGATGGATGTCACAATGCATCCAACTGCATGCCGCAGGCACTTAGTTTAAAGCATCCAGGGGTTATGTACTCCAGCAGTTGTTTATAAGTTTTCCAGTCCTGACACCTGTCTTTTTTAATGCATCTCTGGTGTACGGAAACGATCCTCAAGAAACTTTTTGTTTACTGTTTAAACGTTACACGTTTCTTCTCGGTGAATTTCAGTCTCAGCTCTATCTGTCTTGAACAAAGAGCTGCGTCTTAAAAAGCTTTGTGCTTTGTATGTATCTTACATACACATCATACTTCAGTGTGTCTGTTCCAGAGTTATGAAAAGCTCTTCATCTCAATTAGTTTTGAGAATTTATTGCATGAGCTTGCCTCTGGCTTTTACTCATTAATAGTGCATCTAAAAAATAGAAATAGTTCTTTTTTAAAAGAATTTTGTCAAAAAGGCACATTTCCTTTTTTAATTATTACTCATAAGGGCAAGTCTTTTGTCATTTTAAGTTTGATAATTATGTCTTACACATCATGAAAATCAGAAATCCAGTATCTCAAATTATTAGATCAGTCAAAAATCATTTGCACTACAAAACTGTCCAACTTCACTTATATAGTCAATAGCAAGATGGATGCAATCAAATTGTTGTATTGCTGAGGTGCTATTGTAACCCAAGGTTGCTTTAATAGCTCCTCTTCTGGATAGTAGTTTAATCGGGACAGGTCACCAATCTGTCATAGGGCTAACACGTGGAGACAGAACACCACTATCCAATTTACTCACATTAATACCTCTGTCTAATTTAGAATCTGCAATTAATCAACATCGATGCATTTGCTTGAACTGTAGGAAACTGATAACCTGAGTGCCCGGAGAGAACCCACAAAGGCATGGGGAGAACATGCAAACTCCACACAGGAAGATCCTATCAGCCTGGGCAATCAAACCCAGAAGAGCACGAACCACTGCACCACCATGCAGATAGTCAATCAAGCACAATAATAAGGTGGTCAGCTGGCATGTTCAGGAAGTAGTTTTAGCACTTTTTTAGCACAGGTGTTAAGTCCTGCTGTAAAAGAAAAGTAGTATATCCATGAAGCTTACCAGTAGATTGAAACATGAAGTCCTCTGAAGTCTCCTGGTGGACAGCCGTGATGTCTTTGGACTTGGTAAAACACAGTAGATCAACTACCTCTAACACCAGCAGATGACACAGCACCCCAAACCATCACAGACTGTTGAAACTTCACACTATTCTTAAAACACCTCAGATTCTGTGGCTATCCCACCAGACTCTAGGACCTTGATTTCCAAATGAAATCCAAATTTTATTTTCATCTGAAAGAACAACTTTGGACCACTGTGCAACAGTCCATTTATTTTCCTCCCTGCCCCAGGTAAGCCACTTTTCATGTCATCTCTGGTTCTGGAGTAGTTTGATCTTAGAAATGTAACAGTTGTAGACCCTATCCTGAAGACATCTGTGCATGACGACTCTTGATCCACTGACACCAGCCACACTCCACTCTTTGTGAAGCTCTTGCACGCTCTTAAGAATTTTCTCAAGGCACTATTCATTCCTTTTGCTTGAGCGTACCATACTTTTAATTCCAGTCATCTTTCCATTAATTCAGTTCCATACACTCTGTGAACAGCTAGCCTTTTCAACAATGATTGTGGCTTGCCCTTTTTTTGTGGAGCTTTTTGATGATTATCATATGGAGAACTTTCAAGTCAGCAATCTTTAACATGAATATGTTTGTATGTAGAGATACAGTCTACATATAGTATTTCAATTACAATTTACTTAAACTTGATATGATAAATTCAAATAACCTGAGATATTTTCATGCAATTTTACATTTCATGTAATATTTATATGTAATAAATATAGAATATACAAAAGTTTACCTTTTTGAATTCTGAAAAAAAACTTTTTGAGACAAACTCCTCATTTCTTGAATACAGGTTATGTGGAGAGTATAAAGCTGTCACTCTTAGGTGAGAAGGATGAAATCCTAATCATCACAGTGGCCAATCCGCATTTCTTAACTGCAGCCACTGGAAACACAGCAGCCATCTTGCCTAAGGGTTTTTGAATACACCTGTCTGGGAAATAGAAGTTCAAAGGTAGGTAGCAAAGGGAGAGGTCTCTCCTCTGGAACTATAGCACAACATTTTTACTCTTTACTGGCCCTCGCTTCCTCTGAGATGCTTGAGTAAAACACTCCTTGCTTTAATTAACTGACAAAAATGGGCAGAAAAGAGACTGAAATTCTTCAAATAGCTGAGCTCTTGCCTAATCAATATCCTCTTAATTTGAAGGTTTGGTGTTCAGATCTTGCTCTTGTGTTGTTCACAAACTGCTGTTTATTCCTTCTCCTCCCACTCCATGTTTTCTTCCTATTTGTCAGTTTTGGCAATGCAAATTCAGGGAGGGGAACAAGAGAGAAAGCGGCATTAACAAGTGAAATTAAAAACCCATTCACTCTCCTCAGTCATCCATTTGGAGCCCAGCCAAAGGAGAAGCAGCTGTTGGGCTGGCAGTAGAGGGGAGAAAGACACAGAGATACAGAAGAGAAAGACAAAAATACACAGCGAGTGAGAAAAGGTGGATTGGAAATTGTTAATTCAAAGAATATATATATATACATATATAAAAAGTTTTTTTTAACTATAACATCAAGAAGGTGCGCTTTGGGAGCTGCAACCTTCTTCCTTCACCCTCTCCGATCCCTGAGACTTTGACCCTGTACCCAAATCCTCTCCCCTGCTTTCAGTGTTTCATTGGGAAATCTGGAAAGACACAGAGACTCGACACTCAATGTGAAGTTATCAAAATGCTGTTTATTTCTATATAAAATATCAACAATTACATCATATAAACAATATTGCTCATTAACAGAGAATAAGTGCATGACAAAGCAAAAGGAAAGCTTGTCATTTACTGTGTTCTTGAATCAGATCTTACACTTAGCCATGGAGTTCATCGTGAATCATCACATCGCTGCTGTTTTAAAGTCCCCCAGCGGCAGATCCCCATGATGGTTTAATGTCTTTTTCACTAGTGTTCACCAAACTTCACCTCCAGACAGCAGCTTGCATATACATAACATGTATGACAAAGTGAATGAATTGAAAGAGATGGTCAGGTTTGCAAAAGAACATCTGGTCGGACTCAGCAATCTTAACAATCATTTCAATCTGGATTTCCACGATTCTGAACCCAAGTTGAAAAGCTGGCTTGGGTTAGGAACCTGTTCCTTGTAAATAAAAGAAGGAAATCGGTCTAAATTAAGATTGCACTTGATGAAAAATGACTGACAAATATTTGTGGGATGTTTAGAGTGGAACTTGGATACATACATACATGGAATGAACTTTTGCCTATTGGATCTACTTAAGTGTCTGTTATTTCTTTTCCATTTACCACACGTCTCCTATGTTTTCCCCCCTTATTTAATTGTAGTTCTTCAATTGTTTCTCCCTCTTTTGTGATTGTCTGCTCCATTAGTCATTAGTGTTTCCCATGCACTTTGTTCTCATCTATTTACAGTCCTCCCTTTTCCTTCTTGTTTGTCTTCTGTCCTGGCTTGTTCATCCACCAGTTTTCCTTACGCTTCTTATATTGTCTTTCTTTCTTGGACTTCTGTTTTATTTGAACCAGCCTTATGAGACTTGTGTTTTCTGGGTCTTTATGTAAGTTTAATGAGCTTTGCATGAAAGCTCGCATTTTGTTTAGGATTCCCGTCTTGTGTGTCTGCAATTGGGTCCTCTTTTGAACACACACATAACAGTTAAGTGACCTTCTCAGCTTTGGCTCCCTTTAAAACCAAACAGAGAAACAGGCTGCATGTGGAGAACAGCCTGCTAACAGCTGTTATCCCACTGTTTAAAGCTTATGGAAGACAAACAAGCCCATTAAAGCTCAGGTGAATTATGAAAAGGAGCTGAAATTACTACTGGATGAGTTTGAATACAATTTTTTCACAATAGGTGTAAATTGCTTTGCATTAAAGTCATTCAGATTGTGTTAGGCTGAAAGTTGAATAGAACACAATGTTACCATTAGCTATTGTCAATTATAAAAACCTACTGGAAGCCACTGCCTTACGATACTGGAGTGTTGATGCTAAACTTTATCCAACTGGCCTGATAGGGACAGCAGAGGAGTATTTTAATTTTGGTGAAGAGGTGCTGATATTTCAGTACTGCATTTTTATACAAGAGGAGCATATAGTAGTAGTAGTAAAACTATCAGAAGAAAAACAGGATCCTACTGTCATGAGTCTTCCTACTTCTTTAGGAAGACTTATGAATCTTGGCTCATAACTGTCATTGTGATTATGAGATCACTCCATCCACCTGTTGTCACTGCTGCTGCCCCTGAGTCAATATAATAATCTCTTTGGCCAGTGGTTTGTCTGATAAGCACTCTGGAGGCACAGAGACACACCCAGAAAAGATGCACTTCACCCCCAGCAGTAAAAGCCCCATCTGGAATCGTCCATTGATTTTTAGTCAAAATGATTTTTTATGACCATGAAAACAACCCCAGTGTGCCACCTCTTAAGGAAGAGGGGATCAAATTCCCTAATCTTTGTCCAAATCAAAGGCTCCATGCTTCAAAGTGGCTGGATCAGCACAGATACCCACAGAGCGCCAACACCAGAGCAGAAGGGAGGAAAAAAAATGCTTTGCTCTCGCTTTGCACTCCAAGCTCATTTTAACTCCTGTCTTTCTTCTCCCTGCTCATCTTTTCAGTGAGTTTGTAGTGGCATTGTGCTTTAGCTTGAGTGGGTGTGTTTGTGTGTTTGATGGACAGTTGTAGAAGAGAAAACTTAAAGGGCCAAGAGGATGGATGGTGTATAGAGGCAGGTTGGTGACGGTGCGGGCTGGAGGCTGGGTGTGGTGCACTTATCTCCTCTCTGCAGATGAGAAGACTTCATTGCCTGCGGGATGCTGCTCTTTCTCAGGCCAAGGATAGTAGCAGTGTGGTTAAAGGGATTATGGGGGACACTGTTTTCAGGGGATGTTGGGATCTGAACTTGTTTATTGACCATTTTCAGGTATGTAATTAGCACACTTAATTGGCCTGTTTAGAGTCAACAAAGTATGTTCTAATTTCATAAGCAACCTCTTTTACACTCAGATGATAAATCAATACGAGTGCTGAGATTTAGCCAAGAAAAGTATCTCAGTGCCCTGAGACAGAATAATAACTCTTTTTTTCTCTTCACAACATTTTAAGATTATTGATTTCTCTATTCTGTTCCCATTTTCTCCCCCTGAGACACAATTTCTTAGAATATTTTCAGGCTCTTGCTTCAACAGGAACTATCTTTTGTTAAAGCTGAAACCACAAAATAAAGCACAGTGAAATAGCAGTGACAGAATCACTTCAGAAGATGCCCACTCCTCCACCTGCCTGATGACGAGTCCTTACTGTAAACAACAAAAGGTGCTATTATCACCCCCAACCAGGGACAGGATTAGACGCGTACTCATTTGCATGGATTTCAACCCCCAAATAATAATAAGGCACAAATAAGGGAAAAATAGAGACAAAAGGTGAAGTTAATTTATGGAAAGCCATGGCTGCATCACTGCTTAGCACTTTGATGCTTAATCCGTTATTAACCTCCACAGTATTACACATACACGCATGCACATGTATGTGTGGGGATACTCACTCATGCATGCACACCTTGAGCAGCTGAGTCAGGGCAACTGAGTACTGAGAGCAATATTACCCCTCAGGGAAATAAAGATAGGCTGTGGGTGCAAAAGGAGAGAGATGAGGCTACTCGGAGGACACGCTGCAGAATATCAGCCCAATCCTGCTTGTGTTTGCTCTTGCTGGTTTCCAGGGTAATGGCAGAAGGCTCTGCCTTCCTGTTGAGGCAAACGCACTTAGAGGAGAGATTTTTGGCCTTGAGAACATGTTGAGAGGAAAATGTTCCATTACTGGGAACCTTTTGTCTTTGTGTAGCTGATTTCCCAGCGTGGAGCTGTATAAATGTGTTTGTGTGCTTGAGAAAGTGTGTAGTGTGTGCTTTAATGTTTGCTGCAAACAACAAAAACAAGAAGAAATTTCACATTACAAGAAATGGTAAGCCTAAAGGATTTCCATTATGCCAATTTCAAACTAAATATTTGTGTTCTTCTTCTCTGCTACTAGAGCAACTTGTGCCTGAGATAACCATATTATGGTACCATACTCTCATTGGCATCATATGGAAGCAGTGTACAGCAAAAGAGTAGCTGAAATGGAGAGTTCAAAGCAGTCTGAAGCCCTTTACTTCTGGAAACTTTGGCCATGTTGGAAAAGCATAACAAATCTTCCATTTGTCCTTCTTCTTCTTTTTCTTCTTATTGCTAACAAAAAACCTGCCCTATGGGTGGGTTTTGTCTGCATCAGTTACAGCTGAGAATTGTGGAAACATATTTAACTTCCTAGGACCTGGCGTCCACATATGTGGGCATCACATTTTGGGTTATTTAGACCAAAATACTAAATTTTGCTCTACAAGGGCCTGATATCCACTTACGAGGACATTATACTGCTACTGTTCTATCAAAATTTTAAACAAATATCTTCATATGTGGCTCTTATTTTTCATAAAAACTAAAATAATGTAAAAAAAAAAATCACATAATTCTTTGTTTTTACATTCATCGGGCCCCAATCAGCCCAAATATCAAAGAGAAATAAAAAATGCATGCCGTGGAAGAGTTCGGGTATTAGGAGGTTAATGACTAACAAGTTAAAAACATTAGAAATGCAATAAGAATTTATAACTAATGGCAACAGCCCCAGTGTAAGGCTCACGTTACAGTCAGCTGTCTATACTGATTGTTATATAGTATACATATATGTGTATACACATACTTTTGTGTTGATCGTGGTTGTTTGGATGTAGAATGGAAATATCCAGAAACATTCCCCTCAGCCATTTTTGTTGCCGATCTTTTACTCTCAGTTAATGGTGTTGAATGGTAAAGGCATAGCAGATAGGAAATAAAATCTTGCCCGTTCTTAAAACTGAAACCCCGTGGTGAGCATTAAAATGTTTAATGATCACTCAGTTTCTTTGTACAAATACACAAAAAAGCACCAATACTTTTATTTGAAGTCATTTTTATCAATCAATCGACCAATCAATCACCACATAGATGCCATAGATGTTACAAATCTTGTATCATTGAGATTGAAGCAGTCATTACAGTTTGATTATTATTATCATTATTATTATGTCACATTGTCTGGTCTTAGCTATCACAATAAAATTTCTACAGCTTGTTCTGATGGGTATATTTCTATTCCTGCTTAAAAATGAACTGAAAGTTAAATAACTCTGCCTTTCTGTGGAAATCTGTGCACGTATGTGTGCATCCCGTGTGTGTGTGTGTGTGTTTTCACCCAGTGGTTTGCTGCTGAGTGATTTTCTCCGTGAAGCACTCAGGATATGCAGAGATGAGCTCCATTGTTGGTATAAATTGCTTGGCCCATGCATGCTGCCTCTCCACCGGGCATCTCCCCCCTCGTACTGATCAATCTAATCCTTAGCTATAATGAGTTTTTCTGTCTGACTGTGAGGAGTGGGCCGGGCCATGAAGTGGATAGGAGAATGAGCAAGAGAAGAAATGTGGGATACTGGCAATGTTGGTGAAGACAGCTGTAGGCACAGAAAGTAGCCAAGGTGTTTATAGAGGTAAGAAGTGAAGATCTGGCAGAAGATATTATTTCATGAGGGGAACTGTTTTTGCATTGCTTAATGAAACACCTTGCCTTAGTATGTGAAACGTGAGACATAGATCAGTTTCTCACAATAATTTTTCATAACAGATTCACTCTCCTAGTACTTTTTAAATCACTGAACAGATCATTAAATATATATTAATTCAGAAGTGGCGAATACAATTACCCAAGGGCTGAAATAGTTGTCATAAATAGTATAAGCTTAGCAGGCAACTGAGTCATTTGTGTTTAATAATACAAATATCAAACTAATCAATCATTGTTTTAATATTATTAAACAGGAAATTATTATTTTCTTTAATACGCAGATTTCATTAAGTTAACCCTCCTCCACTAATGTTACCACATGTTACTCTTCACGAAAGTCTACCTGACTGTAGAAGTTGTTTATTTTGGTAATGAAATAACAGATCAGTTACTTTTTCTGGAATTTCTCTCAAGCTTTTTAGTGACTTTCAGTTTGTTGATTCTTAACGTCACTGTTTTGGATTATTCTTGCTTTTCAGGGACATAGCTCTGAAAACTCACTGTACACTACACTACGATGAGTAAAGCAATTAATCAATTTAAAATCACTGACAGAAGCTGCACGTTTCCGAAGCTCAAAAGATGGATCAGAATGATTTTGACTAAACTTGTATATACAGTGGTTGGTGCTTACAAAAACTGGTCTGAAATTCATTACCAGGACACACAATGAATTGCAGTGGAGCTGCAGACTAATCGTGGAGTACCCATGGTGATGCCTATACAAAAGCACTTAAAATGTGTGTGCGAGCATCAGACTTGGATCCAGAAGTGATGATGGTGATGTGTAATAGATCACACCGGGTATATGTGCTTGTGACTTACTTGGAGAATAGATAATGTGTACTCCTTTTCATTGCAATTGTATGCCTGGATCTGTTATTGTGCTTGAGCTTTAGTGGAAGAGAGGAAGCTTCACAATATTTTTTTTCAAGTTGGTGCTAATAGTATGTAAATATATTGTAACAGGGGAATTTGTCAAAAAGTAATAAAGTTTTATGTTTTTTGGGACTCTAAATTGTGGTTTGTTATTAAGTGTTCTCTATTTTCTTTATAATCCCCGTGTTTTGAAATCTTTGGTTTATAGATTTCAGGGTTTTCTTAACTTTTATAATTATAATATGCCTCTGTGTTTAGTCTTAGCATTTATTTGGCGTAATCCATTTCTGTTTTTTTGTGATCAGTATAACCTGTGCGTCTAGCCTCCCCTGTGTCTCCTTGTATCTTCATCTTTGTGTTAGGGCTATCCCTGTTATTTTAATTCCTGTTTTATTTTGACACACTGTTCCCTGATCCCTCTTTTGTGACTGTCTACCTATGCGCCACTGGTTAATGTATATCATGTATTCTTTTTGTTCCCTTTTGGATTTTATGTTTCAGGCTGTTACAGCTGTTGCAGTTGTAACAAGGTTATCCTTCCTGCTGAGCTTAACAGTTCTGTTAAGCTATGCAAAACCATGCAACAATCCCAATGCAAAATAACAAATTTTTTCAATGTTCATTTAGCAAAAGATGATAAAACACGGCAGAAAACAAAGTGCATAAACATCCTTACCAAAGAAAGATGAATTTGTAGAAGCTTGACTGCATAAAACACAGAAAACAACCTCAAAAGCATTGCACATTCCCAGCTGCATCCAGCTACAGCAAGTGAGGTAACAATGAAAAGCAATGTTGCTTCTGTCTTGCAGAGACTAGAAGCACAGAAAAGATGAACCACAAAATGGAGAGAAGCTGAGACAGAACAGAGCGGACTGCCTGTAGTTCACAGACTGACTGTCCATCATCTCCCACAGCCTCACCACTCTGCACATCAAGGTAGAAGACTTGAGGATTTCTCACTATATAAAAATACTTTAGAGGAGCAATAAGTCAGACAGCTCCAACATGTCTGTGAATATGTATCAATCGTCTCTGAAACTTCATGCACAGATTCAAGTGGGACCCTATGCCTGGCCTTATTCTTCTCATCCTCTCTCTTCAGTGAATTTAGAAGAGGAACTTTCTCTTTTTTTAGTATTTTCCTTGTCTGAGCTTTCTTCTGAGAGTTATTTTAAGTATTTATGGTGTAAATTAATCTCTCAGAAATTAATATAAATTGCTTTCATGTAAGAAAATACAATTTGTCATGGCAATTCTTCAGAAAAGTATTTTACATCTTCAAAAATTTAGCTTGATTTCAGCATTCTAAAAGCAAAATATGTACAATTCACAGCTGCTTTTAATGAAGGAAAGTAGCGAAATCCTACATTTAAATCCTGAAACAAACACATTTTTAGCATTTTTAAGTTAACGAGTTGTCAGATTGTTGTCTTTTCTTTTTGTTGCTAGAGAAATAGGGTAAAACGGTGTCTCTCTATCTTTCTATGGCCATGCATCTCAGGTGCAAGTATAGCTAATCTGATCACCTCGTGCCTTGAAGGCACTGGCCTGGTGTGACCGAGGCGTCCGTGTGAAAGGCCTCTTTGTTGAGCCGTGTCATCATTTGTATTCAGCAGGATCAAAGTGTCCTCAGCTTCTTTAAAACTTATCCTGTGGCTTGTGTTGCTGGAGCAGTGAATGACAATGTCAAGGGATGCAGAAGAGCTGGGAAATTTACATAGAAATGGCCCTCAATATGAATGTGTAAGGAATCAATTCAGAGTATGCAATTTGGGATTGTGTGGGCATGTATCTGTGTATGCCTTATGCTGGCTTGGGTATTGAGTGTGTGTTTGTGCCATACACATGTAAGAGACTTAGAGGGGATTGCTGAACCAGTCTTAAAGCTACTTTTCTCACTACATCACTTTTTTTTAGTCTTAAATGTTCTTTTTTTCCCTTTCTCCATTATTTCCAGCCCCATGATGCTCAGTTTTAACAAGATAATAGGATCATGCCTCTTCCATCTACTACCAGGGGGTGAGAGGACAACCTGAGGAAGTGGCCTCAAGCAGCAGTAAAAAAGCAAGTTAAGCTAAATGTGTTAGCTATGTGACGCAGTGATGTGGGACTGAGTTGAGTTGACTCTGGCTTTGTGTCTACTTTAAGATAGAAACCCACCTCCTACCTCCTTTAATAAACCTTACTCAACTTTATTACTCTGAAAGCACTGACAAGCCTTACAGCTTCTCAGACTGTGCATCACTTTACTGTGGGTAGAATCAATAATGCTGTCCCATATCTGTGGCTGCTCAGACAAGTAAAATAAACAGTAGGGGTATATTCTTGCAAGAAGTCCTAGGTCTAAATCCTGGAGCAGCCTCCATTTTTACCACAACCTTTTGGTATTTTGGTATGTGTGTTACGGCCTCCAGCCTCAGGTGGCCCCGCCTTCCTCTAGGTAAATCAATGTGTTCCAGGACTCGTGTGTGATTGGTTACTGGGAGACCCGTGCCAACCCTCTCTTATGCAGAATGAAGTGTGCCAGACCACACGGACGATTGGCTGCCCCGGGATCCCATGATGCTCCAAGAGGCAATCAGTGGCTGATCGTACCCACCTGTGGCTACAAAAGGCTGGAGGTCCTTCACTCAGTGGCTGCTGCTTAGGACTGAACATGCAGTTTGCCCTTCGTGCCTCCCTCGTCGATCTTTGTTGAACTTATTCATATTGCTGAACTTTGTCGAACCTTGGTGCATGCTTTAAACTTAGCCTGATTAGAGTTTTGAGCTGCTAGCTGGCTGTGAGTAGGATTTTGTGAAGCTGGCTTGCCTTAGTTAAAACCCTAGCTTTTATTTTGTGTGCGGCCAGCCTGCCTTAGTTACCCTTTAACTTTTACTCGTGACTGTTCTTTCTTTATGTAATAATTGTCTGCCCAGTGGTCTGTTGCACAGCCCTGTCGGTTTTCTGTTTAAAGTTTGTAATTAAAACCTTTTGCTTTACTCAGTTTTGTGTTGGGGGGCTCGTGTATGTTACTCCCTCCCTGACGCCTAGCAGAGGGGTCGTAACAGTGTATGAGGACTTTTGTGCAAGCAAAACAAAAAGAGAAAACAATTCTGTTCTATACACAGGGTGATAAGGTTCTGGTAAGGTTTCTTTATAGTTTCCTAAGCTTAGCCTGCTCAGATGTGCTGCATACATAACTCACAGCCAACAAGTAAAGCAGAGCCCTGAAGGAGAAGTTGCAAAAGGTCAACCCTTTGGCCCACACACCTATCAGTTTCCAGATAACCTTTTATCTGAACTTACAGTAGTAATTACCAGGTGTGCAGTTAGAGATGATTGCAAACATTTCAAAAAGTGTTTTGCTTTTGCCCTGAAGCATATTGGTTTGCTTCTTCCTCTATGGCGAGGTAGGTTACAGCTCCCCTTGGACCTTATGTTGGATGACCAGTCAAGAGTTCAGCAAGGTTATTATGCCTCACCAAAACCAAACTAAAAACTGAAAGTAAGAGTGGGTATTATTAATTCAGAAAATCTTTTAGTTTTTTTGCCTTAGCCTGGTCAGATTTTATTCTGAACAAATGTACATGTTGCTTTTTTGACAATTACCCCCTGTATTCTGACTAAAAACTAAAATTAGCATGTAAAATAATACTCTAAATTTAAACTAAAAATAAAAAAAAGCAATCCTATGAAGGAAACTGAAAAAAATAATAATAAGGAAAATACAAAACTACATTAGTGATACATAAGAACACAAATCCTGTGACATTGATTAATCGGTGTCAATAAGTAAGAGAAGTCATTTGTTATAAAAAGTGAAAATAAGGCAAACTCTTGAAATAAGATGATTGTTTAAACATTTAATATGTTTACAAATACGGTCTTTAACCTTTAATACCGCTATATACAGACACACTTTAAAGACTGATGACATCTTGAATTGAATTTCCCCATTCCCCGGCACCTTTGTGTCACACCTTGGCCTTTCTCGTTTCCATCACCCAGAGAAAGGCTGTCAGAACATACACAGATTACACTGTGGCTGTTCTGACATCTGCTGCCTTCATTATTATGGGAGACGTGCACCATAAAATCAATAGGGTCGTTGTAGACTTAATAAAGGTAATTTCTCTACAGTCCTGCCTCATGCTGCACCAAAGTGCTCGGCTTATTTCTCAACTTATTTGATCCTTCTGCGCTGTTCAGAGCAGGAGAGATTGATTCATGAGCTATTAAAACTTTCAAAAGCAGACTGTGTAAGAAAAAGGTGAAGGTTTTGGTTTTGGTTTTGAATGAAGCAGACATTTTCAATTGAATAGCTTGTTTAGGTCTGTGGATAGGGCATTTTTATGAAGAAAATGTTAGAATAAAGGGTGAATATGAATCAAACTACAGACTTTCAGCCTTCTTCACAGTACCACATCAACATAAAATATTCACTGTCTCTGTACAGTATCTGCCCCACAGAAAGATCACAGAACAAAAGCAGTAAACCAGGTTCACATTTCCATGCTCTGAAGTATTATCTGGACCATATATTTCATATTACATTAGTATAATAGAAGACTTGACATTACATATGTTTCTGCTTTTTTTCCCCTTCATAGTTAATTACAGAACACTCAGAGCACTGAGTACCATATTTTACCTTAATCTGTCTTCTCCATCTAGATTTTTTTTATAAAATGAACAGCCTGCTTTGCTCGTGTGCAAATGGTGATATTATCTAAAGCTTCACTTTGAATAAATGTGATAAGACACAAAGGTCATTCGTATGCACAGATGTTTTCTATAGCATAAAGTCTCTGCTGCCAGATTGTTATTATCAAGAAAAATACTTTCAAATGAGTTGCTTTAATTCTCTTATTATGCCTTTTGTTTTAGTGCTTTTTATGTGTCAGAGATTCTGCTTTACTATCAATAATTTTGCTTTTGTCTGCTGAACAAATATATTGATGAGGAAGATCCATATATCCAGTGACATATAGCAGCTATATTCATATATTTCATGCTAATGCAAGGTTCATTAGCATGGCAATAATGGCGCATGTACTAATATTGAAGAAGTATTATTTCTTATACCATCTAGTTTTTACTTTCATGTTTGTGTAGACCTTTTCTATTGATTGTAATACCATACACAATATAAATTCCAGCAAAGTACCAGCAAACAAAGATATTTTAAGCAACATATTTGGTGCACAAAATAGGAGGACAGTATAAATTATGATCAGTATTGTACATATATACACTCAGTGGCCACTTCAACTGGTTCAGCTGGTTCAAGGAACAAGTTTGACATGATTTGACAAACAATGGTTGGGTGCACTGAGGTCACAAAGGAATTGCAATAATATTCAGGTAGTTAGGCTGTGGCATTTTAACAATGCTCAATTAGTGACTAAAAATGTGCTAAGGAAATATCACCCACCACATTACACCACCACCAGCCTAAAGCATCCAAATGGTTTGAGGCAAGGTTATAATAGTTAACTTAAACTAAAAAGTAAAACTAGCTAGGGGAAACAAACATTTTAGTCAACTAAAATAAAAATAAAAACGAATTAGAAAACACAAATCTATAATCACTCTGGTTTGGGCTGGGTCGAATGTCACAGCAGAAACAGACTCATCCAAACAGATCAATCCTTTTAGTTTTGGTGAACCTGTGAAAACTGTAGCTTCAGTTTCCTCTTTTTAGCTAATCACAGTTTGAGTTGTTGTTAAACTTCCAGATGCCTCAAAAACATTTGTTCTTGATTTCATACGCAAGCATTTTCAGGGTTACTCTGGCACTGATTTATGTAATGTTTGGTACTGGAGGATGGTAAGTAGAGCTATGTTAATGTGTGCCAACATCTTTTCTGATGGGACTTTGTCAGTGAGCCATGAGAGTGATCATACTCTCATACTTTTGTGACTATCTTGAGTCCAGCCACAATCTTTATTCTCTGTTCAGTGAATTCATCTGTTATTACAGGTGGTTTAATTCCATGCAGTTCATTAACACTGCGCTCCTCTACTAGGGTCAGCTCATTGTAAGTATGAGTCACTGCATCTTAATTTCTAACTCTGACTCAGCCATAGTTTCAACAAACACTACTGAATTTAATTTCTATTTAATTTCAATGTTCCTCATATCTGAATTTGTGGTATGGCTTTAGAGAGCTACCAGAAGATCTACAAGCAAATTGATAAGATTCCAAGGACTTCAGCTACAGCCAAACACCTCCAGAGTTTAGGTGCTGAGAAGAAGCCAGCTCGGTGGCGGGAATAACACCCATGGATTCAAGCTGTATGCCCTGCCACCCATCAGATAACCACATGGAACAAGAGGATGGCTACAGGGGATGATGCTGAGACATAAAAACTCCTCAGAGTGCATGGAAGGTTGCACCTAATACATTTTCCTCCTTAGCCCTAGTTGAACTTATGTAAGAAATTGGCTCATCTTTCACCACTTGCATGCATCTTTTCCATACAAATTTTGAAGTGCTATAAAGTTATATATGTGTGTTACCATTTCTATACCCTTCTGCTCCAGTAGAACTATTTTTATTTCAAGCTCCTGCTCCATCCATTTATTTGTCTAGCAGACTAAAGCTTTAAATTCTGCATATAAACAGTGTTTGTCTCTGCCCTTGGAAATGAAGGTAATATTGCCCCTAAAGAAAAATTTTCAGTGGCGGGGTGAAATGTCTCTGAGATGTGTAACGAGAAGGCGCTTAAATGACTGTCACAGGGTGGACAAGAGGCTGGATAAGAAGCTGTTTAAAAAGGATTGTCTAAGTTGGTGTGTAGCCTTTGGGAAGAGATTATATTATAAATAGGAAACTGTGGTGGAGCTTGCCTTGCAGCCATGCATCAGATCAAGGACATTTTCTGCTTGTACACTATTAAGATACTTTTTAGGATTAAAATTCTTTTAAAGTCGGATTTTGGTGTGCTTAAAGTTTCTTCTCCGCTCCACTTGGACAATCAGGCTAATCTGCTGCAGCTAGAGCACAGTAGCCATCAGAAAACCACTCTCAACCCTTTCGAGGGAGGATAAAGCTGGACCAGAAGAGTTGTATAAAGCTACTGAACCATCCGAACCAAGATTAGTATTGTCAGTGTCCTCTTGAATTACTGGAAAAGCTTTAATGCTGTGAGATCTAATGTTCAATTCCAGATACTCTTTGCAAGGTAGTTCAGCTATTCTGTGTGGACATAAATGCCAGCGGCGAGCACGGGCGAATTCACTGAAAAGGCAGCGGCCTTGCTTTGGCCCGAGGGTTGTTGTCTACGCAAGTTGACCTTAGGCTTACACGTTTATCATCTCATCTCTTCTCTCCGCTCTAACATGACTTCAAGTTTTAAGCACCACATCATAATGAATATTAATGTACACTCCTGAACTTGATCGTCTGGCAGAGCTGAAAATCTTACATGATAACAACACTGACATTCATTCCCAGCATGCACATCGTGTCCCAACAAAACTAAGCATATGTTTGCAGTCGACACAAAAAAGTGAGGAGGAAAATAGAAATTATATATGTTGGGAGTTTGCTGGCTACACAAAATAAACAGTAAATATGTTTAAATAATGTTTATGTTGGTTTTAGTGCAGTTTTGGCATTTGTTTCTCATTTATAAAAAAAAAAAAAAATCAGATTAAAGGATTTCCAGTAAAAACCCAGAGATGTTCCAGAGAAAGGTTGTATTTTCATTGTTTTCTTGCACTGTTACAGTAATTATGAGACAAACCTGTTCTGTAAAATTGAAATTATGGTTACATTGTACAATTCTGATTAGAATTTATACCATTATCCTTTATTTTGCGTACCTATTATTTCACTTAAAATATTTCTGCTTGTCTACTTTTGTACTGTGTTTAATTTTGAGAGTTTTGCCAGATCTACAACAATAAAAACAGTTATATTTTATTGTACGCAATAATTCAAATATGAACTAGATAGACCTCAAATTTATGCAGACAAAATCTTGTCAAGCTCATCCTGATATGCTGATTATTTTAAGATAGTCACTGATTTTAATGACTGGTCTCCAGCTATGAACCAAAGACAGTCTGCAGCTTCTTTTTTTTTTTTTTTTGATCAGCTTAAAGTCTCCAAACCCTAAAAACACTGCTTCAGGTCAGGAGAGCATCAGAAAGACCATGCCTGTTGCCTCTGATATTTACTAGATGGTTCACAGTGGTTCAAATTCTCAATACTGAGGCAAGAAACACTCTGCCCAACTCCCACAAGTGTTTTTGCCACACCAACGCAATCATCGCTCACCACCTGCTCTGTTTGCCTTGTTAGCTCTGTTCCTGAAAATAAAATTCAGGTTGAGAGGTCACTGACACAGCAAAAGAAAAAAAAATCTTTTGTTGTGATGGCCCTCTGCTTTGGCCAGGGCCTGTTTTGTTTTCCCCTGTTTGTCCTGTAGTCTTGCAGGTTCCTGGTTAACCAGTGCAGCTGGGAGCGCCTGACCAGTCTCCCTGGAGCATTAAAGAGCTGGCTGTCGCAGTTCCTGTCCCTTCTCTCCTATTTGTGTGGTTGGCTTTGGTTAGTCACCCATCCTACTGCTGAAACACTGAACACAATGATTAGCACACCTCATGGAGTACAAAGCGTTTCTGCTTTAGTTGGTAAATAAATTGGTGAGTTATGGTTTCCCATTATTCATCATGGCCTTTGTGCCACACTATGACAAATTTGGTTGCTCTCCTCCCTGAAACACTTTTTGGGATTAGATTTAATTTTCAGCACAACACTGCATACAACAACATGCACTCATTTACAGCACTGATTGTACTGACTCACACATCATTGTTAGTTTAAATTCTTTTCTCATTTCTTTTAATTGGTGTTTGTGTGCATCTCTCCTTCTCATGACTGTGCCGCCTGGTTTGTGAAAGGAAGGACGTGAAGGAGAATTCACAAGAATTTAGAAGAATAAAAAAACTACATTTATTTGAACGTACATATTTTTACATGTATGGTATATTCTTAATCTGGGTATACAGTGTTCCAAGGATGGACTACAAGATGATGATCTACTATAATAACATTTTAGATACTTGGATTGTTTGGTTTGTCAAATGTTGTTGCTAATTGCAGGAGGGGATTGCCTACTTTCTTTTCTTTAAAGCTTTGCAACATGTCCTTTAAAGAATCTGACCACCTGCCCCTGGGATACAACAGGGTTTTGCATCAACACCTGACACCATCACATATTCTAACATGCATGGTGTTTTTATTCATACCTTCCACCCTATTTCCATTCACCCCTTATTCACCTACATTCTCTTAGCTTGAATTTACTCTCTCTCACACAGACACAGACACAGACACACACACACACACACACACAGACAAGCAATATGCATTTAATACGGTGCCTGTCATGCCAGAGAGATCAGCAGTCGATGCAAATCTCTCTACTTTGTTTCATGAAGAAGTAACACTGAGGCTGGGTAGTCCAACCCAGCACCTCGCTGCCTCCTGACTGCTGCCTTTTTCACTTTAAAGGCTATGCTCGCACACCTTCTGTGACTGTTTGTATGCAAAGTTTAGATTAACAACTACACGGCAGAATACAAGCAGTAAATACAGAGAGCAGTCACACTGTTTTGCATGGCGTTCCACAGATTATCTTTGCATCATCGCAATCATCAATGTTTTCATCTACATATCTCATTTGTCTCCAAGTTTGTGTAGGTGTGCAAGATATGAACATGACTACATGTTTTTTGTTATTGTTTTTTTGTCTGAAAGCATGCAGTCTTGTTTATGTGCTATATCGCTGCGTGGCTGAGTGCTTTATGAAGGATTCTCTCGACAGGCCGGGGTATAATGAGATCCCTGGGGCTGAACGCAGGCAGCCTGTAAAACAACAGATGTGACTGGACTCGCTCAGTCTCCACATTCTCCCCAATAGCTGACAGAGCTGTCACTCATCAGGAAGGAGGATGTCTACCACGGGAGGAGGGCTCTGGTGTAGGCCAGAAGATGGGTGAACTCTGTGAAGAAAGGGGAGGCAGTCACCTGGGCTGACACCTGATTCCACAGCATGTCGCTCTCCAAACAAAGCAGACTGACAGCTGAAACATCGCAAATGTCAACAGTTCTATCACACCAGAGATGTGATGATGATGATGATGATGATGAGACCTTATACTTCTACTACTGATGCTGCAGTTCAAAAGCAAGTGGAATAATCTGACATTTAAAAGACATTTTGAGACTTTCAGATAAGGTTCCATCTATATTCACATCGGAAATGATGGGTCATTAATCTGTCTTAAACGCAGAAAGCTTGAAAGCGGTGCAATTGGATGAATAAAAAAAATGTGTTTTTAATGAAAAGTTATGCTTTCAATAAATCCTTACATTTTATTTGGCATTTTGCCCTTTCCAGAATACCACTCCGATTCACACGTTTCATATGAAATCTAATTCAGGATGCAATCTTTCACCTGTCTTTCTTCTTGAAGTTTTAAGAGAGAGCCAGGCAGGGGAACTGGCAAACGCCCCCAGTCAAATGTTACTGCAGCATGCCAGAAACATCACAATAGAGCCTCTGTGCAAGGAAAAGACCAAATGGGTGCACACACACACACAAAAACATCCCTCTGCTCCTGGGCAGACAGCCACTGACCCAGTGCAGCCCCTCTGTCAATAGATGTTTATTGTGCTTCCTTTAGCAGGAATCTGCAGCAGAAACCTGTTACTGTGCTGTATGCAGGCTAGCACAGAATTGAAAAAAGGTAAGCTCATCTGTAGTGTGTTTGCACTTTTATTTTTGTTTTACAGATCATCCAAACTACATACACCAAAAAAAAAAAAAAAAAAACGCACATTGTGTGTCAACAGTTTATGTTTTCTCATAGAGTTTTTCCAAAGGCAAGAAGCTTTGGGGATTTTAAAAGTGATAATTCATTGTGTTTAAATTCAGATATGGCTGTTGGTGTTTTCTTTGCAGTACTATAAAACACATACTCTGTTTTTCATGCATTTACTTTGACAGATTAGTGTTGTCTCGAAATACATGGAAAGTTTCTTACCAGAAAGACAAATGAGTGATGAAAGAGGCTATAGCAGTATCATTTGGAGCTTGTCAGACCTCTGACCACACATGGCAACACGTTTGCATAAAATAATGAATGATACCACAATGTATTAATGCTTTAGAAACTCACTCATACTCTTACTTCTAGCTAGCCAGGGTGGTTTCTCCCTATCCGCTATGTAGCCAAAATGGAGACCACTGAAAGTGAAGGGGTTCAGTATGGGCATGACTTTCAACTATTTGATTAGTCAATATATTATAAAAAATAAAACTTCAAATAATTTGCACAACTTTTTTAGTCTAAAATACATATTCATACATATTGAGTTCTTCCACACCAAACCCGCACATCCATGTCCTTATGTACCTTGTTTGTGCACTTGTGTGCAGTCATGTTGGAACAGAAAGAGGCCATCCCCAAACTGTTCCCATAAAGTTGTCCAAAATGTCTTGGTTTGCTGAAGCATTAAGAGTTCCTTTCACTGGAACCCCACTCCATAATCCCCCTCCAACAAACGACACACTTGGCACAGTGCAGTCAGACAACAACCGTTCCTCTGGCAACCAACAAACCCAAACTCGTCCATCGGATTGCCAGACGAAGAAGTGTGATTTGGCACTCCAGAGAACATGTCTCCCGTGATCTACAGTCCAGTGGCAACATGCTTTACACCACTGCATCTGACACTTTGCATTGCCCTTGGTGATGTAAGGCTTTATGTAGCTGCTTGGCCATGGAAACCAATTCCATAAAGCTCGCTACATACTGTTCTTGAGCTAATCTGAAAGCCACATGAAATTTGGAGGTATGTAGCAACTGAATCAGCAGAAAGTTGGTGACCTTTGCACACTATCTGCCTCACCATCCTCTGATCCCACTCTGTGATTTTACATGGCCTACCACTTCATGGCTGAGTTGTTACTGTTTCAGTCACTTTCACTTTGTTAGAATGCACCAGTGACCCGTGATTATTTCACAACCTGACTTTTACACAGGTAGCATCCTATGACGGTACCATGCTTAATTCACTGAAACTCAAAACAGTTATCTCTCACTTTCTTGTATGACAGATCAAATTTGCATTTTGGTGCATAGTTGTGGACTATTTTTTTACCAATTTTCAGCAGAAACTTTCAGTTGGGACTGTTTGTTGATCATGTCCTTAGCTGATATTCCTTCCCTGAAGAAAAGCTTGAATACTCTTACCTCTGTAGCAAGACACATTATCATTCTGAAAAATGGCATCATCATCATCAATCTTACTTTCTATCAATGGAATCAGAAAAGTGTCCGAAATTTGAGTGTAATCCTGTGCTTTTACCGTTGAAGTAATGATTGCCATTTCCTCTAGGCTTTTACCTGGCATCCAACACCATGTCATATAAGTGGTGAAATATGGTTGTTTCGTCAGGGAGTTGTCTTAATGTGTTTCACTGGAAACATAGTGCAGATTTCTGAATCATCACTGAACTTTCATCCAGTCAGTCGGACTTTTTATTTTACTTGCTCAGAATTTTTGGCACATCCTACAAGTTCAGCCATCATTTTTTGCTGTTGGATTTCATTCTCAAAGTTGTCATATAGTTCTTCTCATTGTTTCCTTCCTTTTAATCTGCCAGGTGCAACAGCTCATTAATGTCTGCAAGCTCTCTCTTTTAAATCCAAATTATTTTGTGTAAGAATTTGTTTCAGGAATGGAGATTAGAATGTGATTCCAAAATGTTTTCCTCAGCATATGATATTTTTCCTCTGATGAGGAGAGAAAAGGTAATACTATGACTACTTCCACCAGGGATTAAAGTACACTGGCATGATCTGTAACTCTTAGTGATAATCAGCAAGGGGTTGATCAGACTATAAAAAGTACCCCCTCAATGGCTAACAGCTTATTTCATTTAAAGCATCCTTTCTGACACCTTTCTGAATCATAATTTTTGCAAAATGGAATAAATATTTTATTAAATTTGACCCAAAACAAGTGACAGAGCCCATAATCTCATCAGACATTGTATACATGCAGATCAGACATTTTGCCATTGACTTCTATAGGTCTGGAAGTATTTTGATAACACCTTCTTGGTGCCATTAAAATGAATGAACATTTAAGTCGATTCTAAGTTGGTTTCACTTTCCAGGCCAAGCATTTGCCTCCAAGTACTGCTAAATGAAAAGCTTCACTGACCTACTCACTTTTCAAGTCTTTGACAACAGAAAAGACAAATGGATTCATTGGATTGGATGACTAGTGCATGGATAGATAGCACTCAAAAGTACTCTAGCAAAAACAGCCTTGATCCTGCCTTTTGTTCCCTTATCATATTGTCACATCAGTTCTCTACCAGCAGTAAAACAATGACGTTCCAAGCTAAAATATGTTTGCACACTAGAATGCAGTGTTCTACACTAGTTAATGCCTGTGCTGTAGTTCCTTGGTTTCATTATGAGACATGTCATTAGCTAGATAATCAAGCTTGTTCCCATTATCGCTACTCATTTTAATGAGGTGTGTACAACCACAGCACGGTCTCCAGAGATGAGCCATCATACAACACGGCCCAATTCTCTTCTGCATTTTCTAATGCTCTGCTAATGGGCCTAAATAAAACAACATTTCTTTTAGTTAGTTCACAGTCTTCGGGGCTAGACATTTACTCAGGCGATGTGCATAGACCTTTGTTTGTTTAAATGAATAGTAATGCTGGACCTGCATAGCAACTTCATTTCTGCTCCACTGCAATTCGATCAGCACACACTAGTTGGATATTTTCCAGAAGAAATATGTAGTGTCTCCACCATCAGAGAAGGCTATGATGCATGACCTGGTTGACTCGGCTGATAAATGATTTATCAAAAGCACACATAACCAGTCTAGGTCAGGTTTGTGGACACAGCCACATGCAAAGAGAGGCAGGAATACGAGAAAGCAGTGAATGTGAGAGCAGAATGTCGAGGCTCCAGATGGCGTCACTGACAGGTGTGATCATCATTGGGAATTACACTACACTTGTGATACTCTGACTGTAGACCTCACAATTTGTGATATCGCGTCTCTAATTTCAGCCACACATCACACCACAATCAAATGTCTTGAACGTGGGTGACTTTTGAAATCAACAACAGCAACATAACTAAACAGAGAGCCAACATTTGTATATAGGTAGGTAGTCTAGAAATAACATTATTTATTTATTTAAAAAAAAACAGCTTTTCAAATCATAAAATCAGATCAGTAAAATGAAAATTAAAGGGAAAACTCAAGCTTAAAAGAAAATCAATAGTAAATCAACTTCTGCTAAACTGATGTGATACATGTGGTCAGACAGAAACCAGATCAGTTTGTCAGCTGGAAGTTATTTCTCAGCTGTTTTTCTAACTGAGATAGCTGCCTTTGACAAATCTCATTACTAAGGCTTGAGAGAATCATTTCAATAAGAAAATCACCATAAAAAGACGATTTTACGTTTGCTTTATCACAGAACTTATCAGAAATTGGTTACATTAAAATGTAGAAATCTAGTTAAGTCCCATTTGTTTTACTATTTAGCTTTCAGCTCAGTGACTGTTGATTAGACATGCTGACTAATTTGACACTAATTTGAAACTAATTTAAAACTGTACATCAAATTGGTGGAAACTGTCTAGATTGATGTTTTAAATACATCTTTTTTTAATTGAAAAAAATGGCAAAAATTATTGAGACTAAAAATGGGGATAAAAGGTTCACTGCCCTTGTATTTTACGTTGCTTTGCTCACACTATTTTTGGTTTTGGTTTTTGGATGTTCTCATGGTTGTTCTAGCGCTTTAAGTTTCTAATTTTTGTGATTATTCAAAGGCTAAAGTTTGGACTCCTGTTTAGATTTCATTATTATCCTACATCTTGGTGATTACTCTGTGTTTTGTTGTCACTTCTAGACAAAGTTTAGTATTTATTAAATTTTGAGCTCTCCTTAAAGTTACCTTTTTTTCCTCATGATATCTATATATAATTTGAATCTTTGATTTCTCTCTTCATGGTCTCCTACTCCTCTTGTGCTGACTCACACTTTCCATCTGCTTCTCCTTTTTGTTACTCTCTCACTCGTTCTCTCTCTCTCCATCTGTGTGAGTGTGTTTGTGTGTGATCAAGGTAACCTCACTTTTGGCTTTAAGGGGCGGGATCTTCACCTAGGTAACGAGCTCACCTGTTCCCAATCATCTCATCCCCCTTACTGCAATTTAAGGTTGAGGAAGACGTTCAGTTGATCCCTGCTTGTTAAACTAACACTGTTGGTGAAGCTGGCTTGTTTGTACGTTTTTACTTTATTAATCCTTTATTTATCCAGGTAAAAAAATCTCATTTCCAAGAGAGACCTGGCATCATGGCAACAAAAGTCACATACCACATAGGTGTATAACATTTAAAACGAATACAATATCCCATGTGAGTTTTGCTCACCTTTTTTTCCCGTCTGTGCTTTGGCCTTTATGTGAATCTGAGAGCGAGAATATTGTGGAGGAAACAACCTGTTTTCAGATCTTGAATTTCACTAACTCTAAACCTTTTTGCCTCTAGCTCTGTGACTAACTGTGTGTGTAATTAAACCTGTGAACTTTTCTTCAGACTCCTGCGTATTAACTTCAATCACTCCATTGGACTGGACAATGATTTTGCTAGTCAGATGTTCTGCTTTGTGATCCTGTGTTTTTGTTCATGACGTCATTGTTGTCTAGTCTTACTAGATTGTTGAAATTCTGTCTGTCTGTCTGGCTTTAGTTTTGATTTTGATTTTGTTTCTCATGTAAGGGTGAACAATATAGGGAAAAAATCATAAATATCACAATGCACAGTGAAATAAATTAAAGCACTACATCTGTCAAGCTTAAAAGTTCCCTTTTACTCTTAAGTGAAGATATACATTGGTTTAAATATTTTCTGTACATATGGTTTTAAAACAGTGTTCACATCTTTGTTATGCTCTCTGTCCCAACAAAAATTTAAAAAGGCATAAAAAGTGAAGTGAGAAATGAGGCTCATGTAGGGATCAGATGTGCAACTTGACCAATTCTCGCCACACCCCTGTATAGCTGGGAAAGTGCCGTCTTGTTTAATGCTTACGGCGAGGGAAACTGGTAACGAGGGTCAGCTGCTTTACCAGCTGACATTTTTCACTGTGCTTACTTGCATCATAACTTTGCTATAAAGTAGGCTGCTGCATTTGTGATTTCGCTGTGTCTCTTCATTTTCATCATAAGGCATTATAGAGGAGAGCAGAGTATAAAATCTTACTTTGTGCATGCATTGCATTTTACAGGTAAGCTTTCAACTGTGCATTGTGCAATGATTGCACTGCTTCAAATGGCAAAAATGTTTTGTGGTGTTACTTGTCTTTGTGGAAACATACTTTTGACACAGTTTGCAGTGTATGCTACTCTGCTTCTTTGTCAGAGTTTAAATAGCCAAATATATCCACGCTGCAGAATCCCACATAAACCCTTCTTTTCAGCAGTGTCCTTGTCTTTTGAGCCTTGGGCAGTGGCCGTTGGGGTGTCGTGTTCAGGACTGCTGTTTTTCAAGTTTTTGTTCACAATTTCCACTGACAGTTTGTCTTTTATCTCACTTACACTCTTAACCTCCTGCTGCTGGTATGTACGGCTGCTACTCTACTCTCTGTGGAGGAGGAGCAGCCATGTCGAGCTGGCTCTGTTCCCACCACTTGATTGGTTCGGTGCAGCACTACTCTCATTGGCATTGGTCTTTTATGTTGTTAAACATGGATCTGTTGACTTTATATTTATCTTGTCTCATATTTCTATCAAGGTAAAGTTCATTCTCAATATTTATCTTTGTCATTTTATCTCCCAGCTCTAGTGCTAAGTTTCCACAGTGTTCCCTTTGCATTAGTTTACATCTAATGCAAGTTTACATCCATCTTTCACTAAAAGAGTAATTTCCTGTTTTATTCTAATAGCCAGTTTTATTTCTTGTTTTATGTCTTGATTTATATTTTACTTCCTGTCTCTTGATTGTCCTGAATATCTGTACTTGTGCCTCATTCCCCCAGCTGCGCCTTTTCCATGATTAATAGTGTATTATTAGTTCAGTCTTCACTATGCCTTGTGTCAAGACATCTGTAATACTCCACAGTTGTTTTCCTTGTTTGTTGTTGTGTTTGTTGGATTTTTTTTGTTGGATATCATATTACATTTGCAAAAAAACACCAAGAAAAATGTGTCCGCTCTTGGAGCCTTGATTCAAACATCCCGTGTGTCCCAAATGGTTTGGGACAATTACACGTATCATTACATCTCTAACTGAAGAACAAGACGGGAAATGTTTATTTTGTTGACATTTACCACTTTTGTGTGTGTGTGTGTGTGTGTGTGTGTGTGTGTGTGTGTGTGTCATAACCAACTGAGAATACCACACAAAAAGTACATAGTTTTTTATTGTTACATATTAAACACAAATGGACTATGAAATTAAACTAAGTTCATTTTAAGGTCCCTCATATAATGCTTTCAATTAAGCAGTTCCAATGCTTTGTTTGGACTTTCACATTTCCTTGTTTGTTTAATGATTTTGTTGCTCTTTATTACACCAGTGAACAAAATACATTTACCAGCAAAGACGTAAATGCTGCAAAGTGTGGGGACATTTATATTGTCTCTGCTCAACGCTGTCGGACAGAAAAGCTGAGTTCTGCCAGTAAAAAAATGTAATTTGACCTAATGGTAACTTATCTTACGGTGCTTTGTGTGAATGTGAGAGAAAGAGAGTCTATATTTATGTCTTCAAGCACTCACTGTAGGCTGTTTTCAAAAAACCGTCACAAAATAACTGTTTAGATTACCTTGTCTTGGTTGCAGTTGAGCAGCTACAGCTGTGTGGATTGAAGTGTACTCTTCTCAAGCGGAGTGCTTTATCACTATTAACTTCCCTCCCAAGTGCTATCATTTTCTCTCTGTTTTTCTCTCCTCCTCTCATTTCCAGACATAACAACATTTTGTCTCATGGTCCTTCTCTCACTCTCACTGCTTATGGTTAACAACAAAAAAAAACCCATGCATGATGTATATAACATGTCTGTTACCATGCTCTTCATTTTTGCAGGCTGTCTTTCAACGTCTTTTTTTAACACCACTTCACAGAAAGGAGGTGGTGCAGTGAGAGAAAAAGAAGTGGGAATAAAACGCGGCTAGTGTTGTCTGAATACAAATTGCAGCTGTCAAAAGCTGTGATATTAACATTTGGCTCAGACAAATATGCTCCTTTGGCATAAAATATAGTTGCTGTTATTACTGCATCTTCATTTCAAACACTCATTATAATTGGCATTAATTCAGTGTTAGAAAGCTGTGAAAATGTAATTTCCAGTTCAAGAGCTCCAGCCGGAGCTTAGCAGGAGTGAAGAGCATTACACTGTCTGTTGAATTGGTTTTGCTCAGCTGAGATTGCCACGACTCCTCTGCTGAGAGGGACGGGTTAATAGAGCGACGTCTGAGGAGGCAGAGAGAGTGATACAGACGGATAAAGAAGAGCAGGAGTGTGCTTATTTAGATGTAAGGGGAGGAGTGAGGGATGCGGAGGTGTGAAGGGGGATTGAGTGATGGGCTTGATTTCACCTGTGTGTCTGTCATTAATGGACAGCTCGTCTGGCTCCATCAGCTGGCCTGGAGCTCCGATGCAGCTCATAACACCACTCCTACCTACATCACATGGCTATTTCCAGGAAGCCGCTGTAGTTTGATGGTCAGACATATTGGTCATCACTGACTCTTTGCAGGAAATGAACAAACTGAGGGGGAAGGCAATTTCTTATTTGGCTTCCCTTTCATTTCTCTCCTATAAGCACAGTGAACAGACTTGCTGTATCGTGTTTATTCATGCTGAAAATCTTTTATTATCAGCCTCTGCTTTGTAGACAACAGTTACCATTTTTTCTTTCGGTGCTTTTGTTTCTTTTTTTTTCTTTTCTGATAAAGGTTGAAAGCGTGTTTGTGTGTGTGTGTGTGTGTGTGTGTGTGTGTGTGTGTGTGTGTGTGCTTCTTGTCTGTCAGCTGCTTTTGTGCTGCTCTGTTTTAAAGTTCTGTAGGATTTGTTCTGCTTATTGGCTGTCTTGTTCCTCCCTGAACTGTTTGGCTCCAAAACAGGTCTGTGTGATAGTTGGATTTCTCTCAGGACTCCTTGCAGCTAGCTGGGCAACGCTGGCAAGTCTTCGTGTTTATGAGACAGCGGGCATGTGTTTGGTCCCACCTGGCAGGGGGAGATGGACGGGGAGGGGGCTTGAAGTAGCGTGAATGAGAGGCCTGTTGTGTCCCTGTGGGGAGCGGGTGGGCATATTGGAGAGCAGCAGGTGCTAAGCCAATCTGGGAGGTGGCCTAAGCCCCCAGAATGGTCACCTCGAAGAAGGGAGATCCTCTGATTGGCTGAGGATCAATACTGACAGGGCCAGCGATCATGCTGGTTTGCCAAGTACCCAGTCAGAGTGCACCTGGCCTGGAGTCACATGACCGGAGATGTCTCAGACAGACCCTGTGTGTGGTGTTTGTCCCTGGCTCCTTTGAAGTCCTTGATTCTGGCTTATTTGTGCTGTGACCACATGGGGAGAGGAGGCCCTTCTCTTCCTCTCAGGAGGGCCACTGGGAGTGGTTTTGTCAGTCTGCCAGTCACCATGGATGTAGCTGCTTTTCAGCGGATGCCTTTTTGTTTTTGAACTAATTTGATTTGTTTTTTTCCTCAATCTCTCCAGGGGTGGCCAGTCAGTGTTTTGCCTCTTTGCTATCAGAATACCAATAACACACCCACCAGTGCCAACTTAACAGTCACCCAACCAGGAGTCCAGAGGGTCTGCTTTCTGTTCTTGGGTCTTTTGAGTGTGTAGATGCAGGCCAACAGAGCTGCCTGGACAGAGTATGAGTGTTGCTGTCACCCATATATTTCACTCCAGCCTTTGAAGCATTGTTAGACATAAATCAAGCGTTATGAGATCACTGCAAAGCTAGCGGTTGGTCTCATTTATCAAGAAAATGAGAAAATGAGCGTAGTGATGTGCAGCAAAAGTGCCAAAGGACAGTTGTGTAACTCAAGAGGTCTTAGAAAGCACTTTATAGCACACAACTCCAGCAACTCCATACTCAGTGGGTCTTTCAAGAGGAGCCATGTGCACATGCTTGTAGTCCCTGTGATTTATCTTTTGATAACGAATATAAAAATACATTTTATAGGCCTATAATATTTCACATCTGAACTTTAACCATAAAGAAGTGATCAACAGGGCAGAATAATTTACTGTGTCCTTTGCCCTCTACAGTTCACCGCTCTAGCACTTTTCTCCTTGACCGTGAATGACCCTGAATCTGGGTGGCCAGAAACCAGAAAGATGAGGTTACCAAGAGGAAATAACAATCTCCCATCTCTGACTGTGGGTGATCCTCATCTGCTGCTTGCAACGAAAACCTACAGCTATTATGTCATTATTTCCAGCCTCTGCAATAAAAGGCTGAAAAGGAAAATGAAGAGAGATAAGAGCAGGGGAGGGAACAGAAAACTGAATAGTGCAGTCTATTGTTGTAAAATTGTTCATTTTTCTGTGTCAGGACAAAAGGGAAATCAATAGGAGATATTGATGTTGAGCTCAAGGCTCACTTGTATCGTTCCTGCTTTGTCATTCTTCTAACTGTCTCTAAATTGTGATTGTAAAGGTGTGTGGTGTTTGAAGTTGTGTGTTTTTGGTTGTGTGTGTGTGTGTGTGTGTGTGTGTGTGTGTGT
>NW_024582382.1:213889-229725 GCF_018398535.1 Haplochromis burtoni | reverse complement strand
TGTGTGTGTGTGTGTGTGTGTGTGTGTGTGTGTGTGTGTGTGTGTGTGTGTGTGTGTGTGTGTGTGTTGTTGATCCCAAGAGCAGATGGCAGAAAGACACCCCTGTGTCAGGGAAACAGAATTTCAGCACCATGTCTGCCACTTATCCCTGTAAATAACTAGTGTAGATTCTATGAATGGCACATAGGATTTATGAGTATGTGTGTTTTTTTTTCTCTTTGGTTTTACACCTACGTGTGAAATTTAAGTAATACATAAATATAAATAAATATATCCTGACTTTATATTTCAAAACAAATATCATAACCCCGTGGGCTGGTGGGCGTAATGGAAGGGTGTGATCCTAAATCCTGCGATTGCAGAGATCATGAGCTTGCAGGATTTATTTTGCTTCCTAAGAGCATTTACACCTATAGTTTGTTTGGTATGAATCAGCTGATGAGGTTGGTCAAGTTACTTGAAAAAAGTAATCAGTACTCTGACATTTGTGCAGGATATTGGAATATGCATCATGTCTCAGACCTGTAATTAACACTTGGCTTTTTATTAACCTCAGCCACTATCTGCTCTTAACCAAGTGTTTCAGTCATCTTACCCTCACTGTACCTGATGAACATTTTATATGACATAGCTATCATTTCTAATCCTAAAAAGTAACTTGATACTAAAATCAAAATCATTGTTTTTTCTCCTCTCTCAATGAATTTGCAGGCACTCGGCTACAGAACAAAACAACCACATCAAGGCCATTTGGAAGAGGTAGCCTATGGTTTCCAACAAACTCTAGAGCAATTCAGTTAGTTTGTTTAGTAAGAATGTGATCTTGATCTGACCCCACCTATTAGGTTTATGCTGCTAAACACCTAGTTAAGTCTGAGCTCAACACTTTCCCATAGCCAGGCGTGCTTTGCATTTTGGGATACAGTAGAGTACAAGATAAATGCAGATTACATAAACTATAAATATGAATGTTATGAGTAAATTCTCCATGTTATCTGCTTGTGCCAAACACAGCACCTTCTTCTTGTACTTAATTTTTTTGCTCCTGCCCCAGACACATGTGGTTTATAGTGATGTATTTTGGCTCACTTGGAGTTCATTTGGAGTTTTGTCTGTGTGAAAAGAAAACAAACCACGAGAAAAAGCTGCAAGTTTACCAAGTCATTAACTGTTTCAGACCACAGGAAATAACCTACAGGTGTAATAACACCATTAAACAACTGTGCAGTAAGAATACTGAAGTTCAAGGCTGGCAAAAACAGGATTTTAAAGGTGTATTAAGTGATTCATTATACATACAGTTGTTTTCATATACAGCCATTGTCAAAGGGTAAATTTAAAACATGACTTCAAGGTTGTCTCCTTGCCCTCTATTTCCCAACTCTCCAACCCTGGAAGCCCAACTCTGACCACTTGCTGGTGCACATTTGCAATTTCACCTTGGAATGTAAGTTGTGTAGGGAGCACATATGAACGTGTTGAACAGAACCCAACGTTCATGTCGATGATCATAGGTGGTGGATTTGGCCTCCAGCTACGACTCAGAAACAAAGGAGGTGTAAAATCCAGAGTAAGGGAGGACATTTGACACAATGCCTCACCCTAACAAGCTTCCCCCATCTGCCCTACTCACCAGAAGCCCACCCGCATGTTTTTTTGGTTTCCAAAAGTTGTGAGTTCATTGTTTTGACATAATAGATGGGGTTTAATTCAGTTTATTTTTATTGCACCACTTCACAACAACAGACACCACACAATTCTTCATATTGCAAGGTAAACGCACTACAATAATACAAAGTGAAGCCAAAAGCCACTGGTATTGGTGGGAAGAAAGAACTCCCTTTTAACTGGAAATAACTTCTGGCAGGACCAGACTTAGGGAGGGGCAGCTATTTGTCGCCACTGGCTGGGGATGATGGGGGGAAGACCGGGTAAAAGAATCACTGTGAATGAGAGCCAGAGATGAAAAATAATGATTAAAAATGTAATGTAATTACTTTTCTTGATGTGGCGTTATGGCTCAAGTCAAGACTTTTTAGAGCGCTTTTAGAGTAGCCTCATAACAACAAATTACAATAGTACAGCCTAGAACTATAAACTAGTTTTTCACACAGCCACATTACCCACAAAGTGGATAAGAATTTTTATGTGTCTGGGCTGACGTATGCAACTTTTTGGTCTCATCTCCTTAAATCTTCATCAATTGTGAAATGTAACATTCCCATCTGGTGACATGGGTTAAGTCAAAGCGGTGACACACGAGAGATGACCAAACAACTATTTACTTATTTATTATGAATTTATCTCAAGGGTTCTACAATGAATATGTCCATTCCTGCAATGAGTCTCATTCTCCCAATTTGATTGCCAGGCTGGGCTTTCTTTTTTCCACTTCTACCCAGCTTTAGAAAATATATAGTTCTGCAAATAACAGACATTTATTTTTGAATCACAAAAGCCCTCGTTGCTCGTTTCTAGGAGACAGACCTGAGTCAAGCTATCATTACTAGTCCCATCATTACTGGTGCCCACATATGTGCTACTTTATAGTCAAACTACTTAATTTTCATTACCCACACAAATGATTTGTGCACATGTGCTGGAGAACACATCACGGCACTTATAAACATTTACACCCTGCAAGACACGCACACAAACACTTACACAAGTAATTACGTCTGAAAATCTGAAATTAAATCACAAACAGGCTAATTTCCTGGGAATGGCATGGGGAAAACATCTCTCCTCATAACTGGCAATTGAGAATGGGCCTATGTCATTGTCTTAGCAAAAAAGTAATTAGTGTTAGCGAGATAGAGACTGAATTATAGCCGAATAGGTGACAGGAAAAAAGAGAGGTTGAGAGGATGGGAGTTTGACAGAGAAAAATAGAGAGAACCTTTGTGAAGGCAAGTGCTGGATGTATATATCTATAATCTGCTTAATTTTACATGGTGTTTAAACAGGCAATCCATTTTTAAATACTTCCATTTTCCTTGGCAAGCACTTTCTGTTCTTAGGTAAGGGAGCTCTTTTTTTACTGCCATTTGTTGTCTGGCGTACATACTGTGACACTAAGGAGCGCTACAACCACAATAGCCAATGTAGTGCTATTTTAATCACAGCCACAACTGTACTTGGAAACAGTACCCTGAAAAGCATCTGAAAGACTAGCTGTTTTTTGTTATTCTGCTTGTTTAACCACATTCACGATCATTACCTGTCTAAAATTAATCTTCCCCATACCCTGTCGGACTACAGGTCTTAGCATATGCTGTGCGTCAGAAAGCGAAAGATAAGCACCATTTATCAACATGAAGTGTATTAACTAAAATGCATTTTCTTGTTGTTCTTTTCAGCCTGGTGGCAAATATTGGATTTCTAAAACATTATGTTACAGGTGCTCGTTAAAATCAAAAATGTACATATCAATTTCTTCCCTAGTGGGTATAATGTAATAATAATTAAGATGCCTGCAGTACATTTTTGTGGATTTAAGTGGTATTTAAATGAAAGTAGCAGTCTGTACAAGAAAGCCATGCACGATGAAATGTCTCCATGTGGAAAATGGGAAATGGCAGTGCAGCCAGGGAAATAAAAGACAAACTTGGTGGGGGGGGGGGGTCATAAGTATTTCTTTCAGGCAAGCAGCTGAAAACAGCACGTCTGACGAAATCACACATCGTCATAGTCAAGTCAACAAACCTAATACTTGTGCACTTGTTTTTGCCGTGGGAAATTTCCCCAGTGTGAGATGCATTTACGCTTGCATGGCTACAGTGGCCAGCTCTGGGCATTCAATGTGCTCTTCTGACTCTGTTGAGATAACTTTCCACCAGTGTGCCAGAGTCTGACCCTGGCTCCAGGCCTGCCTGAGGGGCGTGCGACTCATTTCTAAGCCAGAATGACTTTCTGGTCCTGGATGCTTCCTCATAACTGTCTTGGCTGGTTTCTAACTGGTCTGAAATTTTTATTGGACAAGCCACACGCAGCAGCTTGTGTCTTATAGGAATGTGAATGGACAAAGATCCTACCGCTTTGATTTTTTTCTCCTCTGTCGTTGTCAGAAGTTTTCAGATGAAATATGAACTAAGAACAGAAATACATCTCTGTATATAAATATATATATTTTAAAGGGTAGTAAAGAGGACGGTGGTTTTCTTCTTAGTTTTGCTTATTGAAAAACAACACTATATATAGATTTTTGGGGTAGCAAAGTGTCTAATAGTTCGGGTGAAGAAATACTTTGTTGGGTATTTCTTTAATGTGGCCAGAGTTGTTTTCGGTGATGGGTTTGTGTGGTGTAAAGTCAGTCAGCAGGGGAGACAGTGATTTATGTGTCGTGCAGGAGGGAGGCTACACATCTTGCTGACACAATCCAGCCATCCAAAGGAGTTATGTCCACCCAAGTACACAAAGCAAACTGAAGGTGGACCAAAACAGGACATAAAATAAACTTTAGTTATTACCTCACACTTTCTCACTCTCTCACACACACACACACACACACAAACAAACAGAAATATGCACACACAGGCGTACAAAGCCTCCAGGCCAACCCTCCTTCATTGGCTGTTTGCTCATCTGCTCCTCTTTGCCCAGCAAGAAATGTATGCATTGCCACGAAGCATAAATAAACATGGATCAACACATGCACACAGGCATAGATGCACACATGCGATGCAAAGCAAAGAGACCAAATCACACAGTAAATAAGCATGTTTAAACACATTCACACATGCAAACAGAAATACCCTCCCAGTTTATGAAAATCAGCTGCAAACTTATGGGCATTCAGATGGACGGGAAACATGCTAATTAGAATTGGTTTATTAGTAGATTGTTTCTCAGCAGTATCTTTTTTTTTTAATTAACAAGGTCTATAGTCATTATCTTATCAGAAGGACACAGGCTGATGGATGCAATTGTTGTCTGTGACAATATGGAGCAGAACTCAGAGAATATACTATTGTTCTCTTTATGCATGTAAGTGCATGATAACACACATAAATAACATGCATAGATTTGTGGTCATGGTCTTGAGGTGGCAGCCTCTTCTTCGCTTCACTCTTCTGAATTACCAATTGCAAGTCAGAGCCAGATAGCTTTTATACAGCTGCCATTTAGTAACTGCAGAGGCAACATACAACAAGCTCTGCAGAAGCGCTTCACATAACAAAGTTGCCAGTCTGTTACTCAGTCTGGCCTCCGAGTCTGACAGCAATTGCTGCCAAATTGGTCATATGCCATCCAAAACTGGCCACAACTGCTCATCTGGGTCTGGACTGCAGCCAGCATAGCCCCCCCACCCACAACCTTCTTATGAACTACACGTGCTCGCAGAATAATAGACAGCTGTGTTCGCAAAGCCAGTGCAAATTTACAGCCCCTTTACCCCAAAAAGCTAGGGCTTTGTGTTAATTATTTAAAACTCATTTTAAATTAATATTTGTAATAGACAATGTTACAAAATAAAATCATATGTTGATTTTTTTTTATAACATTTCAGAAGCTCAACAGCTGAGTGCCTGCTTTGTCTTTTTTTGGTTATACCTTAAAATGTTTATCTCACAGACTCTTTTATTACAGAGCAATGCTGGTAGAACATGCATAGAAAATGGTTTGGCATTGTCTTTTCCCTGAAATGGATGGATGGACGGATGGATGGACGGATGGATGGACGGATCGATGGATGGATGACCATGCATATACACTAATTTGACCAATTTTTCAGGTTCACCCATTCAACTGCTCATTAACACAAATATCTAATCAGCCAATTACATGGCAGCAACCCGAAGCTTTTAGGCATGTAGACATGGTCCAGATGGCCTGCTGAAGTTCAAACTAAACATGGGGGGGGGGGGGAATTTAACAAACTTTAAACATGGCATGGTTGATGTAATTTACACACACAACCATCTCTAGGTTTTACAGAGAATGAATTCATGCCATTATCCTAATCTTTGTAGGAAACTTGTGTTCTAACCCTAACTCGGGATAAAAAACAAAGACATATATGGTACTCCTGCATATCAGAAGGACCAATGGAGGTGGTATCTTGTTAGGAGAAAGGTGTTTCAAGGTACTCCCCACTGTGAAGAGATGATAGGGTAGAGCAAGAACCTGGTCAAGAAATTTTATATCTTGTCCAGCCTTGGAATTCCTCCAGGATGAACTGGAAGATATGGCTAGAGAAGAAAGACATCTGGAATACCCTGCTTAACCTGCTGCCATGATGACCCAATTACGGATAAGCAGTAGGTAATGAATCAATGGATAATGGATCTAGTGAGCGACAGTTCTTTGGACAAAAATGACTTATTGACTTCAGAGCTTAGATCAGAATGGCCCGACAGCTTCGAGCCAAAGAGTAACTCAAATATCAAAGTGTCCAGTGTTAAGCCCAAGCATTGTACTCATGCCACGTGCATTAATGATTACACTTTCCCTCTGCTCTTCAGCTGGATGATACTATATTTATGTTTTTTCAAAAGGAATTTCAAATTTTGATTACCCAGAGGACAGTGTTCTGCTGTGCCTCCATGAGTACAGCAACATTTATGTATTCTGCTTATGTTTTTTTTTTCTTTTGGAGTGCTGAGTTTTAAATTGGATTTGTGATTGCGGCAACAAACTGTTGTCACTGACACTGGTTTTCACAAGTGTTCTGGAGCCCATTCAGAGATTTCCACTACATTGCCATCCCCATTTCAATACAGTATTGGTGTTAAAGCCTTGTCCTTTACATAGAATAAAGATTTCTCTGGGTTCTTTTACTGATATTATGTAACATAGATGATGAAATCCCTACATTCTGCAGTTTGACAATGAAAAGGGCATTCTTTAACAATTTCCCAATGCGGTTTCTTACAGAATGTTGAACCATTCCTTATCTTTAATTCTGAAAAATTAAGCCTCTCTCATGGTTATTGACCTGTTATCAATAAACTTTAATAGCTGTAGGGATTTTTTTTCTAGCTTTATAGAAATTCTTTCTGCCTTTTGTTCTCTTGTCTGAACTCTTCTGAAACATATTGCTGTCACCACAGATGAGCATATTTTGAAAAAGTAATAATTTTACAGTTTCAAATTTTCAATATGTAATATTTTGTCAAATGAAGAATACGGCTTATTTAAAACTGTGACATTTTAGATTTCATTACATTTTACAGTCCCTCTTCTTCTTCTGTTTCCTCTCAACAAGTTGAGTCTTCAGTGGAAATTGAGTTGTAGACATGTTCTACATAAGCATATTTGTGTTTACTGCATACAGATCTATAGAGAGAAAGACACACACACGTATAAATCCAGAAATACACAGAGAACACCAAATTACCAAAACTCATCTGAGAAAACTCATCTAAGACGGATGCATCGCAGCTTAAAGTAAGGGTTTTTTCTAAGCGTGAGGAGTTTTGGTCCTGACAATTATGGCAAAAAATGTCCTGAGTAGTGGGCCAGACAGAAGTGACCTTTTATAATGCAGAGGCAGACAAAGCAGGATGAAGAGAGAGGAGGTGGGCAGCCGTCTAAACACACTCCAGCCTTTGCGTCATATTGGAGTGTGTGCTTAGGGCTACATAGGTCTGATTAGGAATGGATCGGTGACTTTTTCCGTACCAATAAACCAAGCATGTCCACATTTTCTCTCTCGCTCACTTGGTTTTTTTCTCCTTCCTCTTCTTCTTCTGTTTCCTCTCAACAAGCTGCACTTTTTGTTTGTGCTCTGAGTGACTCACCTCTGCCAGGTAACTGACAACATATATTGGACACCAGTGAGCCCATTAGCATTCTGAAGCATCACCACCGGAACAGTTACATGACGTCAGCGTCTCTGTGGAAACTCATTCAGGGATAAGGGTCAGATTCACATTGTGCCGCAACCATATTAAAATTCCTTCTGTCAGGTTGTCAGAGAACACACTTTGAATAATCGTTGTGTGTCTCTCAATCTGTTTGCTGTTCCCATAATAGCTATCATTTACAATCAACATTGTTGTTCTGTACTGCTGCTGCTGATAAATAGTCTGAAACACCTGCAGGGCACATGTATAGGAAGAGAAATCCAACCGCGGTGAGAGGTGACAAAACACCTCACTGACTCGCTAATGTGTGTTTAATTGTCCAAACCAGCCTGAAAGCTTGCAAGCTCATATGAGCAGGAGGACGGATTTCGGCCTGAGATTAGTTCTGTTCTGTGATACATGAGTGGACAAGGGTTTTATTACGCCGTACTCACCCCTACTGAGTGATTGAGACACTTTTTTCCAGAGACAATAAATAATCACAGCCTCGTTTTCCTAGCGCTGGGATAGCTTATTTTCATATGCAGAGACATTGTAGCGTGAAGACCTATGGACATAAAACTCCACTTTATTTCTTACAGATGAATTCATTATCTCTATGGACTAATGTATTTTTCTTTTGCTTTCTGTTTGTCTATATTAGCATCTGGACAGATGGCATCAACTGGGACATTCATGAGGGATTATAATCCGTCCAGTATCCATGGCCAAGAGAGTGGACATTAGCAAAGGTGGGCTAGTGCAGACTGGCCAGCACACCGCTGTCTTGCCGCTAAGTTGGCTAACAATGCTAACAAAGGAGTTATCCCCAGTGACAGACTCTACAGTTACACTCAGGACCAAACAGGATGGAAGGCCTCACACCAACCAGGCTGAGGACATTGCATTTCCATTGAAGTAAGCTCCCTCCTCTTCTTCCTGTGAGATACACAGCGTGGTGGGGCAGATAAGGGCGCCTCCTCTTCATGGATGCTCAGCGACCAATGAGTGGCAGCATTCGCACCAATCCAGGCCTGCAAGGATTGGATTAGTTGATTCAGGGTTGATGTGTGAGGTCTGCATGAGTGTGTGTATGGGGCCCACAAAGGTATAGTATTGAAAAAAGAATAACTTCAGAAGTGTTTAAATCCAAATTTTGCAAGTGACTGGTTTTTTTCTGTACCTCAGTAAAAAATTCCCTCAAACGCCATCAGTATTTTTTTTAAATGCTGTGTGTTATGTTTTCTCCATTGTTAAATTGCAGAAATGTGCTCTGAATGGTTACATCTGCTATGCGTGGCTCATGTTTCTATTACATATCAATGTTGGTGGAATAACAGCAATAATAATTGTGTGTTCAAATCACAAGATATGCGGTTAAATCGGTTTTAAATCACATCATCTGCACTTTTGTTAACGTCAGCATAATTTCACCACACACATCTTCCACAACAAAAGCCACAACCACTTTATCCCTAGTTTAAAAATCATTGAAGATTATATTTGATTGGTTGACAACACTTGTATTTAGCTATGTGACTATGTGCTGCAGGGTTCAGCAGCTGCCTTATCTATCTTAATTATATCTGTTTCTCTCTGGGGGCGGGGGGGTTCTCTTTTTTTGTGGCTGTATATGAAAGACTGTTTTAACCTTGAAGATAATAAAATTAGACAATATCATCATAAGGACTGCTGAATGCAATGCCATTTTTCTTGCATATTAAATATCAAAATTAATTAGCACTTACTACTGAAGAGGGCAACAACAAGGACAAAAGTTTTATTTCCAACTTTCTGTTATGCCTTAATATTGCTGTTCTTTTTCCAACATAATTTATTGACAAGCTTCATGGCAGAAATATAGTGAGCTGATAACACTATTGATCAGACATTTTCATTTTATCTACCTGTGGAAGTGGAAAAACAAAATAGCCCTACCAGTGTCTCTAAACTACTAAGCAGCTTTGTAGTGCATTAGATTGAAGGCCAATAAGACTAAAGGTGGATTATGTAAAACTGTTTGTTAAGCAACAGCTTAAAGTTTAACAGTTTAAAACATTTGAGAAAATAATGACTGGTCTTTTATTTCAATCTGGTTTCATTATTTTCTGGCTATATTCCTTCACTGTGTGTGGATAACAAGTTGAGAGGAAACTGGAGCAAGAGTGTTCTTCTTGACAAGTCAAAGTATTTGTGTTTAGTATTTGTATTTTCATCACATATGGGCTCAATTAAATCTGGACTTCACTGTCGCTTGATTTTTTTCACATTTTGTCCCAATTTCTTTTAGCACTGATTGTTGTTTACACAGCTGTTGTTTACTTGGATTTTTAAATATATTTGTTGATGACGATAATGCAACAGCATATGCTCGTATCTAATTCAGTCATCATACACTTACATTTGAAAAATTTTTGTGCTGAAGAATACCTCAAACAGTTACAGGCACCATTGGCGAGCAGGAGTAAAAGTAGACCCAGCCAATTAGATCTTATGCTCTTATTCTGCTTTTTACATCGCTTACAACGGACCCTACCCCAGTGGATGACACTGAAGACTAGAGGCTGAAATCCTGTAACTCCTACAACAGAAAATCATGCTGGTTGGTTGTTGGATAATTTCTATGCTGCTGCACAACATCTGAAGAAGGAAGACATCACCATGTCCATGTGCCGCAGAAATTAAAGAAAAACAAGAAACCCCACCCATTTTTTTTTTCTTTTTACATCTGGCACCTTTAACATTTTCCCTTTCATAACTACTAGACATAAAAATGCTGCAAACTTTAAAATCCACTTATAAGTAAATTCCATTCATTGTGCGACTCGCATGTGGGACATAGTCCACTTTCTATAGTAAACATTCTGCGTACCCTTGTGCAGTATGTGAGTCAGAGGGTGTGACAGCTTAAGGCCCTAAAGAAAAACATGTGCAAGCTTTTGTAATGTGTTTTCTTGTTATGTATTCTCTGCTTTTGCTCACCATAAGCATCTCTGCTGATCCTCACTATAGATTTTAATCAGCCCCAAAATTACTTTTATGCTCTGATTATATTTTCTACATGAGCTGGCTGACTAAACTATGAAAATAAAGCAATTATAAGAAGATATTGATCTTTGTCAGGTGAAACTGAAGCAGTGTAGCAGTGATAGGTGAATGATCTTACTCCATTTGACAGAATGAAATAGATATTGCTCTCCCCATCCTTAGAGATTGACAGTGACATGGCCTTTATTAATGCACTAAACCCCTAGCTGCTCCACTCAAGCTGCTCGGTGGCCAAACAGTGAACAGCTTAAAGGGCATCTCCCTAATGTGTCACTATGTAAATGGGAAACACCCTGCAGCAAATATGACAATTCCAACCTGGAGTGGCTGGTGGGGGGTTGTGTTGGGATTTATTGACCCACTCAAGCTGACACAAACAGATGAGAGACTATTTAAATAAACTGTTCACCTGCATTGTTGCACTACACGCAGGCATAAACTGATAAACTGCAGTAGTATCTGTGCTAGCCAGCTGTCTGTCATCCTGAGTAACATTTACATCCTGAGTCTGGAACACTTGAAGGTGTGTGTGCTCAAAGAGTAATTAGTGCTTGCCAGCATATAGTGTGATGAAGGTAATCTTGGCCCACCTAGATGTTTTTATGTTTTGTCTTGGCCTCTGCAGTTTCCATATAGACCAAATCTGAGAGTCGATGCTCCAGAGAGCTCAGTCACATTTAGATAGTTACAGTGGGAGAAGTGAGGTGATCACCTTCTTTGAGTTCCCAAGTGCATTTAACATGATTCACCTGCTGCTACTGAGAGAGAAATTACAGGAAATGTCAGTAAAAACATCCAACATCATGCACTACTGACTACCTGACAGAAAGGCCACAGTATGTGAGATGGGCCAATGCTCTGTCTGATTTGGAGATGTGCAGTACAGGAGCTCCACAAGGGACTCTGCTGTCTCCATTCATGTTCACCTTGTACATCTCAGACTCTCAGTACAATTCTCAGTCACGCCACCTACTCTGATTATTCTGCAATGGTTGGATAGATGAGGAGTACAGAGAACGAGGGGATGATATTATGGAGTAGCCTTGGAGGAATCATCTGCTTCTGAAAATAAAACCAGAGAGATAATGATTGAAATGGACACCAGCATGACCTGTGTTTTTACTGGGAGGGGATGCTGACATAGTGAAGTAAGTAACCATAACTGCATGCCAACTGCATGCCAACATCAACCACAGGTTGAACAGGAAGATTAATACAAATGTGCAGGTGCATGAGGTTATGTGTTTGGCAAAGTGTGTGGTGAAAAATGATGGAGATCAGTCAGTTGTGGCGAGTGCAGTGGTCTGTTGAGGGAGCACCATTGGAGTTGGTGATACCAACAAACTAAATAAAGCTGATTAGGAAGGCTGGCTCTGTGACTGGCTGCAGATTGGTCAGGTTTGAAGCTGGTGGTTACTAAAAAAAACTGTTATTCATCGCGACTGATCCTGACCACCTTCTCTAACAATTACTGGACAGCAAAGTGGAAAAGGTTCTCTGACAGACTAATTCTTCACAGCTGCCATGAGAGATATAGCCTATAGTATTTCTCATTTTCATTCATTCATTTTCATATTTTTTTACTATACTGACCATGTTGATATGGCAGCTTTGGCTAATGAGAAGAGGTTAGACCTCAGTCCATTCTTTATATAGAGCAATTTTCTTTATTTGTGCAAGCAGTTCTGAGCCTGGTTTTCTGTCTTGAACTCTTGGTTAGTATCTATAAATTTGATACCCCACCCTCCACCTTGTGAACCTGGATTGGATAAGCAGAAAAGAATGGATGCTTCCTAATGTGACTTTTTTGCAGAGTTATCTTTGTATTATTTCCTGTTTTACTTTAATAGTTGTTTCTTGTCCATTGCTTTTAGTTGTATTTCCCTCCTGGTCTCATTGTATAGATTTAATTTAGCTGTGTCTCGATACCCTTCTGTTTCCACCCTCCCTTTGTGTATCAATAGCCCTGCCTTCTATTTAATATTTGTCGCTCAGCTGTTGTACTTTCCAGTGTGTTTACCTTGTGTACTCCTGTGATTGCTTTGGGTTTCACTTGGCTTGTTTTTGGACTTTGTGTTTTCTTCAATAGCCTAATAAAATGTCTTGCTTTTTATTAATTAAGTTTCTCTTCTGTGTCTTCCATCTGTGTCATGATATTGCAATCTCTGAGAGAAATGTTTTGGTCAAAAAAATAAAGTTGTTCTGTAAACTGCTGCTGGAGCTCTGACCCCATTAGACTTTATGCTCTTTGCTCTGGAATTAGGTGAATTTGTGCCAGAAACCTCTAGTCTGTTTCTGCGGCCTTTGCCAATGAAAAATTTAAAAAAAGAGTAAAGCTAATAATGATGGTACTAGCTTTCAAAAAAGAAATTAACTGAATCGTGTAGCAAAGGTCTACAATTTTCCCTAAGGGGCACTAATTGAAGACATTTGGATGCAATTGGAGTAACACTAAGTAGCTGTTGGGTTATTTCACAGGATAATCGAAAGTTTTGACCTCCTGGCATTCCTCTTCTAGGATTCTGTTGAGACTTTCATGGCAATTTATCAAATAGTTACAGAGATATATGTCTAACCTTTAGTCCACCTATTGAGAAGAACACAGCCCACATCAGCTGGCCATGAATTTCTTGATAAACTCTCCAAATTTGTTTTTCATAGTCATGGATAAAAGCTGGTTTATTCTCCATTGATGCCCTCCTTGATGTCTCTCAGTCTGTGGACTCCAATTTAAAAACTCAAGCAGTGGATACTGAATATCATTGCCAAACCTTCCCATCTTTTTCATCTTATCAGACCTCCTCTTGCACAGCTCAGTCACACAAACAACACACACACAATCTCTAATCCCTCTGGGAAATTTGTGCTCACCCACCTGAGAACCGGTGATGGAAAAACATTACCCACAAAATATCAATAACTCCTATCAGGCAATCTGTCCCTGTTTTACTTTTGATGTTAAAAGGCATTAAATTTTTTTCTCTGTAATATCAGTCTTGTCCCAGATGTAAATTCAGACAAATACAGATAAAGACATATACACACACACAAACACACAGGCAAACTATTTGAAAGCGCACACTCACACATTTTAATTAGCAGCACTTTAGTGCAGAAAGCACTAAACCGTAGGCTAATTAATCTCCACAGTCTGTGTTTTCGCTGCGAAACCACCTTAGGGAGGGGTCCAGGTTTGCCTCTACGTTAAGGAGTTTATCTGCTGGGAAACAGGAAACAATAAAGCTGAAAATATTATAAGGCAACAAGGGAAAGGCCATCAGATTAATATGCTGTTAAAAGTATTTGCTTATGCAGTACACTGATGGTCAAGTCCCGTGCCATGAATGTGGAATGTCAACTATCTCTGCTGGCTTTCTGTGTGTGTCTGTTTTGTGTGAATATGTGTATGAGCGTGTGTGTGTGTGCAGGTTATGTGTGAGTTCAGCTTGGTCACATACTGCTTCTCATTACAAATCCTCTCATGACTGTATGCAATTTGTGCCTCTGCTCTGTAGCCTTTTATCAGCAGGCAGGCCAAGTACCATCTCTCTCTGTCTCCTTTGGTCTCCATCATCCCTCCTCAGTGCATATTTGTCAATCACTCTGTTTCTTTCTCTCTCGCTCGCTCTCTCTCTTTCTCATGCTGACATTTCTGTGGACCTAAAGTGCAAATTGTAGTAATTAGCCAAGAACATCTACAATTGTTTGTTTCCTGGGCGAATGACGTCAGTTCTGGCCATTTGAGGATAAGATGACTGGATTCTCTGTGCTCGTCGGAGCTGCTTGGAATATCAGAAAAGAGAAGAGAAACTCAAGAATGCAAAATCAGAGCATGAACCCACAAAGGTACTTCTAATCCTCCTGGCGTCTCAGCGGTAAAGGGCAAATGGCTGATCAGATTGCTGAAATTGAGGCTAGACATCCTGCAGTAATAAACCTGAGTGTGAGTGGGAGTAGATTGTCAAGATAAACTGCAATGGCAGTCTAATTTCACAAACAAAGCAGCAGTTGATTTGCCTTCATCCAGATGACATGTACAGGCTGTATTAATGTATGGATGGCTGGCTTTTTTTGATGGATATGCAGGTTGATGGGGAAATGTGGGCCAGTGCAACTGAGATGATTTTGCCCAGTGCCTCCACCATACCCACAACCCCTCCCCCATTAAACACACACACCCACACACAGATAGACACACATCGGCACCATAATACTAATCCTCTTAAGTGTCAGTCTGAACTGTAGGGGCACAACAGGTCTTGTGCCCCCACTGTGTGTGCTGGCCTTATTTCCATTGCTCATTTCCTGCCCTGGGCAACACCTTTCTGCAGCTATTCTGTGACTCTTGTGTCCATCCAACAATGCCCCACTTCTATTATTTCTGCTCTATTTTTCTAATATTTAAAAATGAGATATTTACTCCCTTGGGGGCTTGAAATGTGGGTGGTTCTAAGCGAGCACCTTTGTGGGGCATCAAAGTGGCTTTACTAAAATCTTCACCTTAAACACAAATTTGCCTCAACAGAGATACTAATAACTCAAAAGTATACAAAATAGCAGTAATTCAGTAAGGACCACTTTAGTCAAAAGAAGAGTGTCATTTTCATCTACAGGTATTGGTAGTATTTTATAGTGTAATACTCTGATAAATATCAGTGGTATTTATTTTGTTTTCATGAGAATAAGTTAAAGAGAAAATAATTGTTCATGGTGAGGTTAAGAGTGGTATAAATATGTGATATAAATGTTTGTATTAAAATGCATAAATAGTGTGTGAAAAAATCAGTTACGTTAAAAAAAAAAAACATAATTTCATGGAATGTGAATGTCTGTTAAAAGAGAAGAAGTGTAACTTGTTTTGTATGCTACGTCACGAGAGGTCATGACTTGCAGATGACTTCCGGGGGAAAGAGATTCGAGAGGAAGAGACTCGGGAGAAAGAGAGGAGAAAAAGAAGGATTACTAAAATGGCATAGACGATGCATGGACTTCGGGACTGCT
>NW_024582382.1:211529-213332 GCF_018398535.1 Haplochromis burtoni | reverse complement strand
ACATCTCGAAAAATAAATATCAGTCTAGGGTTCATATGATTCTCGTGTCTACACAGACAAGCGGAGGCTAAGGAAATACACTTAACCGATTAAGGCTAATACATGTGAATACTCAAATGATAAGACACCATGATCTTTTATCACAGAATGTTTAAGTAGAGTCAAGACTGCACCCGAGGGCATAAGGGGGGAGTCTTGTTACATGAGCCGGTGGTAAAAGTGTTACATTTTTGGGGGCTCGAGCCGGGATTGTATGTAATTTTTGTTATGACTGACCTGGTTTTCTGTTATTCACCAAAGAGAGGGAATTAATTTTTTTGAGATTGCTAAGGAAATTATTTTCATTGTCAAGTGTGGTTACATTTATTGTGAGATCTCTTACTGTTTGAGCTAAAAAAAAAAAAAGAAAAAAAAGAAAAATGGAAGCCGTTGAAATTGAAGCTTGGTGCAAAAGGAAGCAGTTAGCTTATGGACATGCAGTTGTTTTGAGTGATGTGGACCCCGATGTCACAGATGCAGTTCTGCTATCGGCTTTGAGTCAGGTCAAAGTATTTGGAAAATCCGAGATAGTTGACCGTTGTCTTGATGTAGCTTCTAAGACGCAGTTGGTACTGATCAAGACTTCAACTGACTTAAAAAATCAAACCGTACCGGATGTTCTTGGACTTCCTGGGGAGGCGGGTCCATGGCCAGCTCATGTGCTCACTGCTCCTGCAGAAAATGATGAATTTCAATCTAAGCTAATGTCATTCCTGAATGCGGAAGGTAAAACTCTTACTGACGTTGGTGGCTTACTTCAGCCTTCACCCCTTGACGTGAACACGGCTTTGATACATGCTATCAGTTCCTTAGTGGATAAATGTAACACCACATCTGTTGATTCTCAGAGCTATCGTAAGCTGCGCATGTTCTCTGGTGTGAAACCTACGCCCAATGGGGAGGAAGAGTATGATGCCTGGGCAGAACAGACAACACATCTGCTAGATGAGTGGCAGTGCAGTGACAACATAAAGAAACAGCGAATAGTGGAAAGTCTGAAAGGTCCAGCTGCAGACATCGTAAGGTTCTTGAGAGCGCAGCAGCCTACTGCAACTTCATATGACTACATGCAGGTTTTGGAGACGGCTTTTGGAACAACTGAGAGTGCGTCCGATCTTCTGGTGAAGTTCAGACATACCTACCAAAATGTGGGCGAAAAGTTGTCTACTTACTTGTTGAGGTTGGATAAACTGCTGCACTGTATTTTCAGAAAAGGAGGCGTGGCACTGTCTGACATGAATCGATTACGGATGGAGCAGGTTGTGAGGGGAGCACTGCAACAAGACATGATTGCACTTCGTCTTCGTATGACTCACAAGCTGCGAGAACCCCCTTCTTTCAGTGAGTTGCTAAAAGAAGTAAGGGAGGAAGAGGACATGCTCCAAAGCAGAAATGATAGCAAGAACCCAGTAATGTCACAGTCTGTAACTCCTGTTTCTAAGTCGGCACCTGAACAAGAAGTTGATCCTGAAGTGGCAAAGCTGAAAAAAGAGATAAGTGTCATGAAAGCTGAGATGCTTAGTCTTAAAGCTGCTACAGTTGCATCACATCCAGACACCCAGATTTCACAACCAGAAGTCCCTGCCAAGCCACCTTATAAAAGAAATGCTACCCCACAAAGGTCTGGCTATCAAGAGGATAAACCTGGAATATTTTGCTACAGATGTGGGGAGGATGGACATTTTAAGAGAGAATGTGAAGGTGAAGAAAACCTACTCAATGTCAACTAAGCTGCCTCATTAAACTGACAAAGAAATCTCTCCT
>NW_024582382.1:187903-200166 GCF_018398535.1 Haplochromis burtoni | reverse complement strand
TTCACATGTATTAGCCTTAATCGGTTAAGTGTATTTCCTTAGCCTCCGCTTGTCTGTGTAGACACGAGAATCATATGAACCCTAGACTGATATTTATTTTTCGAGATGTATCTTTTATCACAGAATGTTTAAGTAGAGTCAAGACTGCACCCGAGGGCATAAGGGGGGAGTCTTGTTACATGAGCCGGTGGTAAAAGTGTTACAATAGTATTGCTGTTTTCTGGGACCCTCACACCACACAGTGTTGAGCAGACATCAACAACAACAGACATGCCATATCAGACACAGATATTGGGTTAAGATGGGTTGAAAAGTGTTTTGCAGATGGAGCAGCAGCTCTGGGTCATCTAAAACAACTAACAGTGATGAGATCTGCCAATAGGATCTGTAGAGAGATATGAATTTAGCCAACAGCAAAGTCTGGGGCAGAGCCCAGCTGTCACTGACTGACGTACGGGAATTACAGAATTTGGTGCGTCTAAACTGAGGTAATGGTACATTCAATTTTACTGCTTTTGAAAAAAAAAAATCATGATGAGAGGGCAATTTAACCAAAGAGGAATGTTTCACTTCAAAATAGGTATTGTGTGTGTAGCTGAAATGTATTTTTTTTAATAGCCTGACCCCTGGCAAGACATTACCACTTGGTTAGCCCTGAGCTTACTAACCATATGTATTGAAGCTGCTGGAGTAGCACACAAGCAACTCAAAATATTTTTATGGAAATTCTTTAAATAGTGTAACTTGGCTCCATTTTGAATACTCAAAATATTTTTGCGACCCGATCCTTTAGCACTTCCCCCACACACCTTACACTTTTTTTGTTTTTACGTCTTGGCTTGTTTCTCTTATTATCTAATCCAGCTTCTCTGACATTCACTCCGTCTGTGGAGCTCATCTTGTCTATTGTTTAATGTCTAACAGGGAAACAGCAGCTGTTATAAAGGCAAAGCTTTTACTTGCTGCTTGAATGATGTCACTTACAGGCTTATCGACTCTCACCTCCACCTAAGAATTGTTATAATACAATGGCTTCTCAAGATTGCAGGTCTTGGTGCCAGAAATGAACTGACCAGCTGACTTTTATAGGAACATACTATAGAAAAAAACCCCAAAAACTTTAAAGTATCTGGAGTCCCAGCATCAGCTGGATGCTCTCTGTTGATTGAAGAACTCACGCATCATCTCACCTAAAGCTTCTGACACAGTATTGAGTCAGTCATTTAAACAACAGCACATCAGTGCTCTGGTGCTGCTGCAGTGCAGTTCAATTTTATTTGTGCCAGCTGAGAGGTCTTCATAGTGTGAACAACACCTTGAAGGACTGACTCACTCCCCTGGCTGCAATGTTGTTTATCTTGCAGGGCAACATGAGAGCACAGAGACGGCATTAACACAAGAAATGGGCAGTTAGCTTACAAATGTCATTTCTGAAGGCTGGAAGAGGAAAGCACGTGGAAGTGTTTAACTACGCAAAAATTCAGCACTCTGAATGATTTATTTGTTCCATTGTGATGAGCATACAGTCTAAGATTTGCGATGGCATTTAAATAACAAAGATCAGGAAAGAAACTTCAGCCAAAAATGATATTTTCCCCAATACAGGCAGGCTCTTGCTTTATTTTAGAGTTTAGTCAAAGTACAACAAAATAGCCCTAACATTTTACCACTTATCTTCCACAAAGAAACATATTTAAAGTAGCAACAATAGCATTCATTACAGTGAATCCAATTGGCATGAATGTAGCTGACGAGGAAAATACTGTTAAATGAGCAAAAGAAAATCAGATACTTTGTTTCTAAAATGCACTTGTGGTAGTTATGCTCGCACACACCTTCATGGTTCTTCACTCAGTCTTAAAAAAATCTAATTTTAAGCTCTTAATTTGCCATCATTCACTAGAATTCCTTTTCAGCATTACCGTGCATACAGGTTTTTCTCATCCATGGCAACAGGAAGCAGCGTCAGGCAGAAAAGTTAAACAACGACTCCACATGTCTGCTGGACAACACTGCCTTTGTTTCATCTCCAGACATTCTGCTTCAACATGGTTCCGCGCACTCGCGCACTCTCCGTCAATACGCCGCCGTGCCATCCCTGTTATTAGAGCCGTTTCAGGAAATTAATTCCACTTTAATTCCAGGGACTAGACAGCACTTCCACTATCACAGCTTCCTCATGTCCAGAGGCTTAGTCCAATTTGCCATAATTTCAAAACAAGACAAATATGTAAACAGCTTATAAAGTATGCACACACGCAACAAAAAGGAAAGAAATCCAAAGCATTTGTTTCCACAGTGCAGTGTTTCTTTTTTCTCACTCCTCTGCAGTGCAAAAAAGGAAAATACGAGAAAAAAAAGCATCAAATAATAAATAGACTTTCTCTTTCATATATATATTTCTGTGTTTATACATATATATATATATATTTGTAATGATAGGTCTCTACATGAGCACACAGCTCTTGGCCCGGTCCTTCCTCATGGCCGGGGCCTGGTCTATTTGCTCAGTCCGACCCGGCAGAGGTGGAAGGGGCAGTTGCGAGACTCGTTTCAGGCCTCTGCGGGAGCTGCTGCGTTTTAGCTGCGGCTTGTGCGGCCGTCGCACTGACGCCAAGGTGGTGATGTGGAACACATCCCGAACACTGTTTTCAGAAACCTTGGAGGTGCACTCCACATACGCCACCGCTCCCATCTGACGAGCTATCGTGCTTCCCTGGAACATGGAGACGGGCAAAGAAGAAATGAAAAAGGAAGCAAAGCTAAATTTGAAAGTACAAGAAGAAGAAGACAGGGAAAACACGCATCATTTTAACAATCAGAAATCATATGGTGTAAATCCTCTTAACATTCATTGTCCTCTCGTGATTTTGAGTACTTGTGCATTCTTCTTTTTTTTGTATGTGAAATCCTGAATATCTCTCAACAGTGGCTTTTCATTAGTTTCCTCAGGCTTTAAGAGGTCGTGTAAGACACAAGTTTCCTTCATGTCATTTTTCAGTGTTTCAAAAAGAAAATTAAATATCCCCATATGCACTCCATCCTTCATTGTTTCTTGGCATAAGCAGACACTATAGCTCAACAGCAGAAAACTAAATGTCCCCCAAAAAAGAGGCAGCAATTCTGAGATATAGATGTTGATCTAAACTGATGACTGAAAGCCAGCGATCTGAACATGTCTGTAGATAAATGAATTTCCTCCAACTGAAGCATGAATAATGTAGATGCTGACTCCTCAGTCTGCAGTAAAACAAAAGGATGGGAATCCAGTTTTGATATGGTCTATGAGGCTATTTACAGGGAAGACATTCACACTAGGTACCAGAGCTTACCCCTGAGTAAACTTACAATAACTGAGTTATTTGAAATTGTAAATTGTTTGCTCGTGATCAAATCAGACACAAATTTAATTTGAAAACCCCTGAGCCCCTGCCTTCACTACAGTACTACAAATCCTCATCTGTTGTTTAATGATCAGAGTTTAAAGCTGTTTTCACACAGGATCAGCACATGCCAAGGATCTAACAGATGAGACAGAACTGCATTTCCCATGACCCCTACAACTGCATGTTCTCCAGCACAGAGAAAGCTTTTCATCTCAAGTGGAAGTGGTTTGATTTTCATCACAGCTGCACTGAGGCGTGTATAAGAAGCGATGAAGGCCTCATTAGGTGAAACAGCAGATTTAGATTCCAGGGTGGCGGTGGGAGGGGAAAGAGGTAGATTGTAGTGACAAGTGGAAATGCTCGATCGAATCTCGGGCAGATTAGTGTGGAAATGTCTGGAGTTCACCCAGTGGTCATTCGCAAGGCGACTTCTCAGCTCTGTTGGAATTCAATTTAAAGATCAGCAACAGGATAGCAACACAGGCTATTAGATTAGAGCACCGAAATGTTTATTGTGCACAGCTTTGGCATCTGCCATGTGACACACATTTTCTGGGCATATTAGAGAGGCAAACAGTAGGTGTCTCAAACCAAAAGAGAGACTGAGAAGGACCATGACAAATGTTTTCTATGGTTCTAGCCAGTAAATGGTCCCAGCTATTTTACATTACCTCCGTGGTTTGTCACTCTTCTTTTGTTTATGTGTCTTATTTATATGACCTGTCTGTTTTTTTCAGTTGCTGAGTTTTTTTAGAAACAGCATGCTTTTAGCCTCCAGTAAGCTCTTAGACAGTAGCGGGAAAAAGGCTCCTTTGTTTTGAGGGCTTTTGTATGGTGGTGAAAAAAGCCCCTCCACTTTTTGTATGTCGAACACAGGAGAGCACACAAATTGAACACACTGAAAGCTGATTAAAATTCACAGATTTACAGAGCAGTTTATCATCCCCTCCCTCTTCTCCCCCATCCCCTTGGCTTAGAGGTCATGGCAGCATGTGATAAAAGGACTCACTCATTTATCAATGTCCATTTTCTATTCATCCTGCATTTTGAAAATCTGTAAATCTGCATGAATATTTCATTTCAGGGGGAAAAAAATGTTTCCCTAGACATAAACTAGACTAACCACTTGTGCTTCTTCCGCAGCCCTTGCCATAAGCAACATTACATTCCCTGTCAGCAAATTTTGGCCAAAACACCAACCCCAGCAACATGTCCCCGAGGGGTTTAACGCTGTTCTAATAGCAGTCATGTGGTATTTTATTGTGTTGCATGAGCCTTTTCTCACACTCCTTTCCTGTGGGACAGCAAAAGAGAGGTAATGACACTGCTGATACAACACAGAAAAATCTCATTTTATCGCTTTATTGCTTTCTAATTTCTTTTCCACATCTGTTTTCAAATCTGTCTGTCTTCCCAGGGCACCTTGCAAGTCTCAATCTTATTATTTATCTCACTCCATTCTCCTCTAATATCCATCATCTGCTAGCTCTCACCTGCTCGTGGGTGACAGGGATGAGGCGCTGTTTGGAGAGTTCCCTCAGGGTGTTGACGTCTGTCCTCATGTCCAGCTTACAGCCCACCAGCACCACCTTGGCATTTGGACAAAACTCTTGCGTCTCTCCTTGCCACTGCAGGAACGTGAGCCGACAGAGAAAAACTGAACGACACTCTTGATTATGTCAAACATGAGCACTGAGCGCTGAGCTGCCTTTGCTGAAGTACAGAGATGACCTTTTGGCTACTCAGACACTGGATACCTGAGTTTGAGGGAGATTAATGCTCTCTTGCTAAAAGACATTTGTTCAGCTTAGCAAACACAGCAAAAACAAATGCATAACTTTGGTGTGTTTTTTTGTGGGAATTTAAGTCCAGCCTTCAAAGGGTTGGGGATTTTGGTTTCCAGTGACCTTTCTTATGTCATTTTGTTCTCAGCAAATTACTCAATGTAATTCAGTAAAGACTTTTTAACTTGACTAATCCATTCATCCATTGATGTCAACAAAGCCATTCATCAGTCGGCAAAACTAAATATTTTGTTCCAGTCATTTGTCAACCACAAATGCCGGAGGTTGTGTTAAGCTTCTGCTGGATACCGCTGTATGATGAATATGATTTTTTGTTTTACTTTTGTTTGAGATGAACAAACATTTTTGAAGACAATCCCCTTGGTAATTGTACCAGGTGGAATGAAAAAGTTCAACTATTCTGCCAGTAAACATCAAGCATCCTACTTTCTTTGAATTTGTCGTCACCACTTCCAGCATGGCTGCTATTTTCAGATATTGCTCCTTTTAAGTCCCTTTTTGTGCGCTGAATCCCCTCACTGTGTCAAAATGTCAACTCTTCAGCTTTCATTTCTTTTTGCAGTAGAGGACAAAGTTGCGGGAAGCCAAATCTGGCAAGCGGTGTGGATGAGCGATTATTGTGTTGGTGTGGCCAAAAAAACTTATCACTGTTCTGTGTGCTGGTGCACAATGACACAGTGACGAACCCCACAGTTCATATGCTCTTCTTCAGACACCTGAGAACATTGAGAGTCTGACCCAGGGAAATTAATTTACAGCGCATAATTCCGAAAATCTCAAAATTAAAAAAGGAAAAATAAAACAATGTACATTCTTTTAGTTTGTACATCTGGCCTTTATGAACTGCCTTTTGGCTTGGACACTGCAGATATGCAGATCTCATCAACAGGGAATATCCTCCACATGAAAGTCAGTTGAGTTTGATGTTTGATCTCCTCTCAAGTTTGGGCTCCATGGTAAATTCTCATATGCATAAAAGGGCAAAACAGCAGCAGTGCTGGAAGTGTTTCAGAGGTCTACAAACAGAAGACCTTAACGGTGCAATGTGCCAAATTTAAATTGGGTATGTTGGGGTTTTTTGCATTTTTTGCTTTATTTTTTAAATGGGCAGATTTGTGAAATTTTACAAAAGCAGCTCATTATTGGCATTTTCAGCGCAAAACAGACAACTAATTAAACTTAAGTGTGATGGAAAAGGGTGATAACTGTAGAGATTTATTTAAAGTTACATTCATTGTGGGTACATTTTACATTTTCAATTGTTTAATTAATGAATTGTCAGACTGTTAAAAAATTCATAAAACCAAACAAAAAGGACGGGAATGGAAAAATCTTGGCATAAAATCTGTAAATTATCATGAGTAAGAAGCTAAAACTAGAAATATTTGGCAGTTTTGCTTGAAAAATGGCTCAAAGATGAAGTGATCAGCAAAAAAGCCACAGATTAACTGGTGCTGTCAACCATCCAGGATTAATCAAGTAATTATTTTACCTCTAATCAGATTAAAGAGACTTCCTGTTTTTTTATGATACAAGGCAATGTTCACTATTTTACTGCAACAGCTATAGGGCCACGTACTGTGACTTTTTCACTCGTGCCAGCTTAGTTTGGACGTCTGTGTGGTGTGTTATACTTTCCTTACTCAGTCTCCATCAACAAAATCTATTTCAGGTTCTGTTCCGAAAAGGTTGAGCAGTCTTCCTTCTAAAATCACCCTGAGATTAAATGTCACTACTGAAACTCAGCTGAACCAACACAGTGTCTCCTCCTGGCAACACAAATACATGACAGCACTGAAATATTCCGCATGCCATGTGCAGAATGTCAGGGTTTCCATTCATCCCTTGTACTGAAAACAACCTCTGACCTTTCAGGCACATCCCCATTCTGTCAATGACATCCAATCAAAACCTTTGATTGTTTAACCCTCTCCCCTCCCCCAGCTGTCGTCTAGAAACATTGGTGACCCCCCCTAGCTCCTGGAGGTCAAGAGTCTAATTTAGGATGGTGATTGTGCAACAGGTTTTCCATGTGCTCCTGAGTTTCAGGGATTATTGGGATGACAACTAGGGGGCAGGGGTCATGGCAGCCCCCTGCCAAGTGATGCATGGGAAAAGCTAAAGCTGAGGAGCAGTGCTGCTTCCCCTGTTGACAGATTCCACGGAGGCTGAAGAGATATTGGTGGGTTAAAGAAATGGTGTCCTGGGTTAGATCTACAAAAGTCTGCAGTGGCATTTTAGCAGCTCCCTTCAGACCACTAAACACGTCAACAGACCAGCCATGGGAACTGTCTTCAGCCCACAAGGGGTGCAGTTCAAAGGCAAACTCACACACACATGGCTTCAAGATGAGACACCACTAAAAGGCACAGGTCTGCTTTTCATGATACACATGCATGCAAACAGACCCATTAAGTTGGGTATAATTACACCATGGGTGTTTCACTATACTATGTGGGCACACAATCTGCCACTGGCTGTAAAAACACGTCCAAAACCACATTTGATGACGCCACCCGGCTATTACACCCATCCCAACTGCACTGTTCCCAGCCATTAGCCACCTTGCAACAAGTGAAGTATTCAGCATAAAACTCAGATTTTATATTTTAAATGTTCACAGAAAGTCTGTTTCTAACACTCCTCAACATTCTCTGAAATGTCTTCTCTGATATGTCTGGTGTGTCTAATATGCGTATCTGATATTCCTCTTGAACCCACCCGGCTGCAAGCCCTCTTATTTCATTCTTCGCATTGACCTTCTATTGCTTGCAGGGACACGGGTCAAGTATCCATGGACGTTTTGATGAGATAAAGGAAAGCGAGGCTTTAACCTCAGTGCTGATTTGCTCCATTGTTAAGCCGTGAAAAGCTGCTGGCACAGAAATCTAAGTCGATACAAGATGCTGATCAGGAAAAAGTGAATTGAATTGGTTTTTCGTTGGTTCTCCACTTTCACTGCGATATTAAATGCTGATCCAAAGTATTGAGGGGGGGAGTAAAAAATACTGACCTTCTTTATGACACTGTCCAAAGTCTCTGGACGGCTGATGTCGAAACAGATAAGCACTGCATCTGAATCAGGATACGCCAACGGCCTCACATTATCGTAATAAGAAGAACCTGTGAACACACAATAACATATGGTGTAAGGTCATGGTGTCTTTGGGGAAATTCCTAACTGTTTTTAACCTGATTTAACCCTGCAAGACTCTGCATCCCAACCATATGGCCTACTCTGTCAATTAGAAACATACTGCACACCCCCGGAAAGTGATCCAAAGGTCATTAATACATGAATAGCCCATTAAAGCAGGCAGTGTGGCACACACATCGACATGCTGCAGCTCGAACACACTCTCCAGATGTAAATGAACCTTGATCTTAGCAGTTATGTGCACATATTTGTGCATCTTTTTCTCTTGGGCTTCCACACAGCTGTGCCTCTTCTGTCACAGTACTTCAGGAGGAATGTTAAAGAGTTAGTCATAGCAGCACACACACACACATACACACGCATACACACAAAGGTGAATTATAGTGGCTTGAGAATTGGAGGACTGGTACATACGATCCATAATCATCTTGAAACGACAGGGAATGCCAGCACAAAGGCCAAACTAAAGGTTGAACCCCTTAATTCTCTCATCTCATCCCTCTTTCTGTCTCACTTGCAAATGGTCCTTGATTTAACATCTTCCATTTTCTTTTAGACTCTATGAGATTCACATGCGCTCACACGCTTCTCACCACTCTTGCTTTTCAATTTTGTACCTTGATCAAATTTGAGGGCAGAGTGGCGCCTCTGTACTTCCACAAGTTGCTCACTTCCACAGTTCCTGCTCTCTTGCAGCTCTCATTAGGAGGCTTGTAAAAATATCTGGGCTCTCGTGGATGTGTGGCTGTGGCCACGGGCACCCTCCCTCCTACCGTCAGAAGCTGCTGTAGACCTTATGTTCTGCATAAAATTTCAAGCCTCCATAACTCAAAGGTTTGTCACATTGTGCATCAAACTTGCCAAAATTAGCAAATCACATTACACCGTAAATAAATATTAAACGCTTTGGAAGATTAAACATATGATTTAGGTTCATACAAGCTGATGATTTTTAATATTTATACAAAACCAAAGTTTATGTTTGTTTGGTGTGTCTGTGCTTCATACCAAACCTGACCTGCCACACAATAAACAGACTGTTAGAGCTGCATGCTTTAGTCTGGTGTTCTGCACAAAAGCACTACACCCCGCATCACTATGTTCTCTTTGTTAATGATGGAATGAGTATGTGACAATAGCTGCACGCGGCCCGCAACCCCATCATTCAGCTTGCTTTCCTGTAGTGACCTGCTCATTGCTCTTTGAGAACAATGCAACAGGCTGCCTGTCACATCCTCACAAGCTGGAATGGTTTTGTTTACATTTGTTTGTCACTAAAAATCCATATTAACATCAAACGCTTAAAAAAATGACCTGAAATATCAATTAAATCAGAGAAAAAACAAGTATGCTTTGTTTACAGTGGCTTCAGATTTCTCTTGGTTTAACACTACTGACTTTGATATCATTGTTTATACAAATTGCTACCCCCTGCAGCTGGCAATAATACATATTACCACATTCTCACAGTGTGGTGACTAGACAGTGCGTTTCAAAATAGCATTCAATTAATTTTTATAAAATCTTGCTCACCACATGCACACAACCATTTATCTGCTGGCTGACTCTTTAACACATGAATGATGCTTGTCAAAAGAAGATTATTGTTTCCATTTACAGTAATTTGTAGTTCTTATATGGCCCTGTTTAAGACCTCCCTGCCCTTCTGAATAGTTGGAGGTGGGAGGAGGAACAGTAGGAACCCAGCACAGACAAATAGAGGTGGGTTGCAAGTGAGCTTTCAAGTGGATTGTAACCACAAGTAGACTACAGCAGCTTAAATAACCAGTAATACATGTGTTTTGTTTTGTTTTTTAAATTTGATGCATAGAAACCAAGTTTAGCTGCAGCACTGCACTTCTGAGCTAATGGCATGTTTGATCAGCTTTGCACATCCTCATGCACCTGGACATAGAACAGAAGACACAAATAATACATTAAATCTAAATTAGGAATGCTCTCAAGCAGCAACACCACAACAATTGAACTCTGCAAAATCCTTAAGGATGCTGGGCAAAATACATTTAACAACATTCCTTTGCTAACTTTAAAATATTTATGTTGCAATTTCAGTGCAATATACAGGAAAGAAAAAGTAATTTTAGCCTACACCTTGCAGGGCATTATCAGGAATTCATAGTCTCCTCTTCATCTTATTAACACAATATTGCTACAGTTCTGTATTGCTGAGAGAGCAGGACTAACACAAGCACACACAACCACTTCCCCAAGTCCGACACTCAGCAAAGCTCACTTTGTAAGACAGCAAGCTGTGATGGGTAGCGGTCACACATGAGGTGCTGCAGCTGCTGAAGTCAGTCTTTAGTATGTATCGCAGTGCAGCAGACCTGTACTAAGGTTAGAGATGAAGAAGAAATGAGACATCCCTGTGGGGGTGGAGTAGGGACAAAAAAGATTTAATGAGTTTGATGCCGGAGCTAGGGCGTGTAGCGGTTTTTTGCAACAGAGAGAGAGAGAGTAGCAACCACTGGATTAAAGCAAAATCAAGATGAAGAGAAAAAGACGTCAGATGAAGCAAAGTTGAGACAACAGTACTAGTTTGACTCAACATGTAATTAGAAGCTGAAATGAGGCCATTGGGATCAATTTGTCAGTCCCAAAGATCAAAATGATTGACAGGTCATGGTCACGGCAGGGCTTGTCACAGCACAGCAATTCAGAGCTCCTCTGCTCTGAACGACAGGAAAGCTACCTCAGCACTTTTGCAAAGTCGGGGGAAAAAAGTCCTCTGAGGAAGCAGAGAAAAGTGCTGTGTTTAAAAGAAGCCGAGCAGGCACAAATAAAAACCAATCAACATAACAATCAAGAGCACGAGGGGAAAAAAAGGGAGAAAGCATTTTCTCCTGCCATTTCTCCAACAAAAAGACATGACCAGAGATAAAAGAGGATGTCACTGAGGGTAGGGTTGGAGTGGGTGTTTGGGTAGGTAATGAAAGCACTGGACTCGGCAGGACAGATCAAATAAAGAGGTATGAGAGCTCTGGCTGGGTTGGCTATTGGTGAAGTTGGCCTGTGCCCATTCACTGTGAGGTGGAACAAAAGGTCAATTGAATTTCAGACATAGGCAGCATGAGATGGATGGGCCAGAAGAGTGTGGGAGGAGAGCGTAACCTGGCAGGAACCACTAAAAATCATCACGCCTGGCAAGGAGCGGGGCCCTGCCACGCTGTGCCAAGGACAGGCATAAAACACCCCTCACAAAACCTCCTTAAACATTAGCATTAGCCTAGCATTAGCCTAATTTAGTACAGGAGATCTCTCACAGTGGAAAGTGGATTTCTGCATTTATATCCACAGGACTAATTAGTGCAAAGCCACACTGCAGAACCACACAAGAGGTTGCACCTAAACATAATGACAGAGTTAGGAGGAAAGCAGTCCTTGTCTGCCGTCACTTGAGCTTCATCAAAGGCCAGAAATGTCCCTGAGGATGCTGAGGCGGACAGGAACTTAGTGGAGCGCTAATGTACAGTAATAAGACTTGAGGGTTTGCGGTATGACTTCATTTATGCCTCCTGTCCCTTGACACATCAACTCTCCTGTAGGGACAATCTATCTGAGACATGACAGCTCTCTATCTGCTCATTCAAAAGCTCTTCTGTGAAAAACTCATTTTCTGATAGAGCTGAGAAGGAAAAAAAACACAATAACACACAAACAGAACATGTAACAGGGCAGATTCTCTGGGAATCCAACACTTCAAAAAACCTTATATTTTTCAATACATTAATCTGTAATATCACAGCAGGAATGATCTCCTTTCTGTTTTTGTTGCATGCTTATTTCAGGCGCAGCTAAAAAGCCAACCATTATGAGTGTGTGTGTGTGTGTGTGTGTGTGTGTGTGTGTGTGTGTGTGTGTGTGTGTGTGTGTGTGTGTGTGTGTGTGTGTGTG
>NW_024582382.1:162772-187883 GCF_018398535.1 Haplochromis burtoni | reverse complement strand
GGGGGGGGTCTTTGCCTCTAAGCTCTCTGATGTGTTCATGCACATATGGCAGGGAGTCAACAGCAACTTAGAGCCTCATTAGGCCATATAGAAATCCTGAAAAACACCCATGCAGACAAAGGCAGGGTAACGAACACCCTCCCAAATGTCACCAAATCGCCAAATTAGTGAAAACGGGATCTTTTTTCTTCTCCTTCAGCTGTTTTCCTCTTCAAATCCACCTTCAGTGTGAAGGGAAAACATTTTAAGTCGCGGTGGCAGAGTATCTTAGCAACCTGGGGGATGCAAATGGCTTCATTGCGAGGCCTTAGAAAGGAAGAAAGAAAGAAGAGAGCAGGAGACTGAAGGCACTTCAGTGCATTGCTGATTAGAGGTGACTAAAAGGAGAGCTGGTGCTCCAACCTTTAAGAGGTTGAGAAGACTTTCAAACACTGAAGCTCCAAGCTGTGTTGTGATTTCTTCTCAATTAAGGCTCAGCTCAAATAGAAATAAACATACAGCTGCCAAGACACCCTTTGAGAGGAAGTAGTTACTCTGACCTAATGTAGCCTAATACTGTACAAGACAGCGTGTGCTTTATGTGAATGTAAGCCTCCGTTCTTTTTGAAGTCCACATCTTGAAGCCATACAGGTGCACATCGAGCCACTGACCTTATCTAAACTGTCATGCAAAAAAATCTAACCAGTAGATAAAAGTACGACATATATTGCAAATTCGAGATTTTTTTTCACTTTTAATATCATCTGGTTTTTCATAAATACATATTCAGAAGTACTGTCCAGCAAGTTTGGATAATTTATGTTACATTTTTGATAGAGCCCGACCAGTATAGGATTTTTAGACCGATATCAATGCCGATATTTGGTGATACAAAAATCCAATATTCTGATATATCAGCCAGTATTTTTATTCCCTATTATTCAGATACACAAAGCAAACTGGTTCCTGAACAATTTTTATGTGTATTTATTTAGTCTTTTTTTTCCCAGGTGGATATTGTGTTTGTAGCATTCCAAACACATCACCAAAGAGGGAAGCTGCAGAGTGCCCTCTTGTGAATAAACTATGCAATGTCAACACTCCTAACACGATTGGCTGTTTCTCTGGTCTTTAATTTTCTGCAATTATCAGCAATTATAAAGGATACTACTAATTTATCAGTAAATAACTGATATTGGCCAATAATATTGACCTGCCAATAAATACTTCTAATTTTTACTCCTACATGATATGTTTCCCATGTCATACTGGGGAAAGCTAACATGTCCCTGCTTCAGCTATTTAATTCATCACTGACAAGGTTATGCTGGTTTGTGCAGTGCTAAATTGTCATTTCATAATAATGCTGTTTAAAGAGAAAGCTAACATTTTGGGAAAAAAAGCAAAGAGATTATACTTGCAATCTTATCCGTCCATCAAAGAGGCATCAGATTATTACCAGTCTAAATCTGCAACAACACACAACACATTACAGCCAAAGCAATCAAGACCCATCTTTGAATGATAAGAACAGAAACTGCTGCAACAAGAGTGCTGCAGCTGTAACAGGCAGAATTTGCTAAGGAAATCGCACCAGTTATCGGCTTGATTTTGCATTTATCTGTTTACTTTCTCAGTTTTAATTACAAGTTTAACACACATTTATAACATTATTTTTAAAAACTTTGCATCTCACTGTTCTTGCTTAAAAATCTTTGTAATTTTAGTTTGATGAATCCATGCAAAAATGTGTAAAAATATCACATTGTGATTTAACACAGTGTTACTGTGCCAGCCTATTTCTTCACCAGGTGAAATAACTTTTACTTCTGTGCCTCCAATTTCAAAAACAGACTACCTCGTGTGAAAGAGTTGTTTTTCACGTGGACTAGTGTAAATTCATCTGCATGTTCAGAGTTTCATGCCATGATTTCATATTCATTCATGCATGAAAAATCATTCATTTCTTATCACCTACAATTAATTCATAAGTACCTATATGTAATTCATTAATAGTCAAAGAGAAATTAGCTATGTTTAATTTTAGCTTTTAAATATATTGTAGAGACTTGACCTTGTGCGTATCCCATCAAAATGTTGAAAGTGTCTAAAAAATATTGGACCTGAAAGCTAATACTGCAATTGCAACATTCATATTACGCCACGACATGAAATCTTTGCCAGATTTTGTGCAATATCTTAATTCGACTATTTACAGCTCAGACATACTTGACATACACTTTATATGAGAAGCTTGAGGCAATGAATTCCTAAATGAAAACGAAATGTAATGAAGTGAAAAAGATGGAACACATGTAAGCCAATGAACTGGAGCTATTCTTACATAAATTTTAACACTTTTCTGGTCTTACTGACCACTCTCCACCACATTCATTGCATACACCTCTTTCTTATCACACACAAACACACACACACACACATCCTAGGGAGTTTTGGCATTCAGTATATTGACAGTTTGTCGTGCAACCCGGAAAAGCTAAGGATCGAATCACTGACCTCCTGCTTGGCTGATGACCTGCTCCATCTTTGGAGCCACAGCCACCAAAAACAAGAAAAATAATAATCCTGTAATTACCAAACCCCGGCTGGCCTGAACTCTGATCTATGCTTACATCTTTTGCTGCTCTTTCAGGTTGACATATATTACACACACACACACACTTCTCACACACAGGTAAAGCTACCGATTTGTAATAGAGATGGCTGTGTCAAGTTTTCAAAAGCATTAGTGCACAGCCAGGACAGCGGAGGTGACACTGGGTTAAATGGCCATTAACCTTGCATGTCTGCAGCCTATACGCAGAAGATATTGATCAAAGCCCCCACACTTCCCTGTGGAGGAAGTGCAGCCTTTGAAGAGCATAAAGCACCTTCCACAGATCTGCTCTGAGCTCTGCTGCCAAGGAGTTAATACCTGTGTCTGTCATCCAATCGAAGGTTGAAAAGAAGGGCCAGCCAAAGTACTGACAGCGCAGGCTGGAGACAGAGCAGCATTACTGTCTGTCTCCTGGTTGCCCCAGGGGTATAGAGATAGAATACTGTGTCCCCTTTCAGCTTCTCCTCACCCCTACTCCTTGCTTCACACACAGACACACTTTCATTCCATCACAGTAACAGCTATGCATTTCATCTCCTGTGTCTGTGGTTCAACTTGTGTTTTTCTTTTAAAGATCACTATGCTTCTTTGTCTCTCACTTCATCTTTTGATATATTAAAAAAAAACAACACACCAGATGTGTCAGTACTTTGGTTTTCCCCTGCGAACTGTTTGAGAAATAGGTGACTGGTGTGGGAGTCTACATTGGGCTACTCTTAAACCTTTGGGGATTTTTGTGTGTTTAGATGTTATTATATAAAAACTCCCAAGCGTTTGTTTGTGTGAGGAACTCAAGTAGCTGTGAATGACTTCTGGTTATGTACAGGAGGCACGCACACACCCAGTTTTCATCTTTTTTATAGTCTCCAGGCTTACCCCAATCATCGAGGTTCATCTGCTTCAATAGAAGCAGCAGACTGGTGGGTTCAAATCCACCAAATCCAAATTAAAAAAAAAAAAACAGACCAGAATTAAAGGACAACAAATACCATCTTCATAACAGTTTTTTGTTTTTGCTTTTTTTTTTTTTCCATGCACAGTCATTTTGCAGCTCAAACAAAAATCTGGTTTAAATATCTCCAACATAGATCCATCTTTTTGTTTTGCTTTTGTCGGCTCAACTTCAGATAGAGAAGAATCTTAGAGGAGGAGTAATTTTTCACAAGGATCATTAGCTTGTAGGATTGCAATTTTAAACCCTGATTTTTAAAAAAGGACTTAAAAATGAGATAAAACAAAATAAAACATTAGTTATAAAATTAAATCAGTGATTTTCTGACCAAAATATAGAAAACTATTTGAGAAGAAGAAAATAAAATCGATGTAATGTTGCCATACTGTGTACATTTTAACTACATGGTTAAAAATCTTCTGCAAATTTGGGAATTTAAAAGATAATTTCACAGTCGCTCAGCACGATAATTTTTTTGTTGTTGTCCCATTTGGTTCTTTAGCCGTCAGAATTGTTGTCTGAAGGCCAACAAGGATACCCAATGGATTTACTTTACCAAGTGGATCATCACGGCCTTGCCGTATTGGTCCATTTGATCGACCTTTTTTGTTATTATTTATTTTATTTCATTTTCAGTTGTTACAGACGGGACAGACATGACTAGGGGATAGGAAAGGGAGAAGGAAAGATGAAGGAAAAGAAAAACAGAGGGAAAGAGGGACAGTGAGAAAGGGCGCTTAAAAAGAGAAAGAGAGAGAAAAAAAACTCCTGGATCACCTGTTGAGAGAAAAAGAAGAGAAAACAAACAAAAAAAGAGAGCAACATAATAAACACAACACCATCGCATTAATCTAGCTAAGTGTAAACAGCAGTAAATATTGAATGTTGTGGAGCAGCACGCAGGATAGACAGCGCACAATGTGCTTTGAGGTAGCAGCCAAGAAAGGTGTAGTTTATGTCTATGGACAGTGAACACCCGTGAGCACACCTGTGTGGATCAGCGCACTTGTATTCAAAAGGTTTCACCATGTAACGGTCTTCTAGAGGGTGTAGGGAGCCATAGCCCCGTCCAACCAGGGCATGAAGCAGGCATGGAGGAGATCCAGACCCCAGACATCCAGAGGCCCCAGAGTGCGAGAGCCCAAGCACTCTGGGGCTCAGCACGATACTTAATAGATAACCTGCTTATTTAATGAAGTTTGTCAACACACACAGCTCGACCACAAATCCACCCATTCATCCAGGAAATGAAACTTAACACCAAGCCCTATGCTGCACATAAATAAAAGAGGCATTTATCCTTGCAGATTATACACACTAGTTTAAACTTAGTGGCAAACACCAGGGCTGATCTACCCAGCAGGTGGATTCTGACATGGGCTGGTGGGGCAGCAGCTGTCTACCAGGCTTCACCTCTCCTTAATTCCAGTCACAGAACTCAACCCGCCTACTGGGACTGTGGTGTTAAAGCCTTTTGGAGCATATTTAATGCAATTTTTATGGCTTGCTGTGTGGAGGATTGTGTTCCCAGTACAGTTGTAGTGAGTGATTGTAAATTACTGAGCACTAATTAGCAGGTATTTATGTTTGTTAGCCAAGTCTACCCTATCATCCACACACGTTCACTTCTGACCATGCAAACATGATGGTGCCAAAATGCTAATGCTGAGGCTTCTAAAACCAGTGTGTGACATTATGGTGGGTATGTCCATCTTTCTTTTTTTACACAGTCATCACTTGACTCAAGGTTAAAAATGGTTTGAAAAAAGTTGGCTTAAACCCCAGTGGCTGCAGTTTTCCGAGTCTGTACCACCTTAACACCACCATCTGGTGAGGACGGAGAATGTGTTTTGTTTTGTTTTAAAGCCCCAATTCTGACAGTCTGTGAAAACTCTCCAAGTCGTTTCAAGTTATCTGCCAACGCTGCCAGCATCACCCACTGACACCCAATTCTTTGAGCACTAGGGACTGCCATGCCACAATGAAATCTGCTTTGAAAAGCTCTCAGCCCTGCTCAAATATCACCTCTCTCTCTCTCTTACACGCACACACATACACAGTATTCAAATTCATGTCTTTATATTCCTTTTCACCTGTAAAAAAGGAGTGATCACATCCTTTATTCCCACTCCCCTACACCTTTGAGTTTCATACTCTCCGTTCGGAATTTGTACCCAGTCTGGAAGCTTTTCATTAAAACTTGTAATAACACTGACTGCAGCTTCTCTGTCCACAGCTGTCAGTCTGATAAGAAAGCAGAGGTGAGAATATTCAGTCAGCAGCTACAACCACATATATATGAAAGGAAAACTTGAGTGAAAAAGGGGGATCCTCTGCTCCACTTCCTCTGCTGCACAGCCATGCAAGCGCATCTCTATCATTCAGCTATCTATGCACCCCCGCCACCCCAGCTCCCTGCTCTGCAACCCCCACGGGAGGCCAACAGCTAGACAAGACACTACTTCAAGTGCAATTTCACATCCACAAAAGTTGCAGCAGTGAGAAAAAGAGCGGGCTGGATCTTGTTTATAAATAAAGTCATTCATAAATGATGGCATCTGTCAAGTGTGCGTGAGTGAGGTGCAGGTGGGAGGTGAAGGATGGAGGTGAAATATGGCCTCTCTCTGTGTATCCCCTTACGCTCGGATGGGTTCCAGACGGATGCTGAGAGGGTTTTGCTCCTCTGGAGGTGGAGGGCCATCGGGACTGAGAGTTAGCTTTATGAGAAGCAGAACGCGTCAGTGTGGCTGTTTGAAGTGAATTGATCAAAGCTAGGGCGGAATCGGGTACAGTTGCAGTCAGCAGAGGGGAGTGGACTGGGTGAAAACACACAGAGCCATGGTTCTCTGGGTGGATTTCCCATCTGACTGAATGACAGAGGCATTCACTGCTGCTCCTGCCGCTGCTGCAGCTTGAGTAGGAGCAAGCGTCTGGTTCAGTGTCAGGGTGGATTAGTTTGTGTCCCACATGAACAGTGCTGGAGGGGTATTAGATATTACTGTAATGCTATTACTTCTCCAGGTTACACAGTGATTTTTTTTTTTAGTCATTACATTTTTTAAATAAAACATGCACTCCTACTTTGTTTTATATTAGATTCTTGTGAGACATTTAATTAAAACCTGCATAAATATGTATTAAGCGTAATTACTTTTTACTGTTACCGGGTAAGATTAAACAAGCAAAATTAGCAGCCCAAAAAAGTTTTAATAGAATTATCATCTGTTGTATATTTGTTAAATTAATGATTAAGAAGAACATAATTTCCTCTATGAGAATATATAATGGGCAAAATGATGCTTTTAACCAAGCTTAATGGCCAAAGCATATTTGGGCATCAATAATAATGTAGCTACAATATATAAGCTTACATTTTAAACTAAGAAAGCTGCAGCTCACCTGGTCATCTTAATATGCCCTTCAAGTAACTTATACTATGATCAATAATTTCTTGGTGTGTCACTGGATTCTTTTGTGTGGGCAGACACTTAGAACGAGTGATGGAGGACATTAAAAAGACATTTTTACTTCCCTTTTTGTAGTCACTCACCATCTCTTTAAGGATAATGCCGACACAGCCAATCACCCTCTGGAAAAGACTGAGGTGCACAGACTGAGGGGGTGCAGCGAAGTATAAGACAAGGCATCAATGTGTATGTGCTGCTGATGAGGGGAGTAGGTAGAGTGCATTATGATGACATAAAGGTGCTTTATGATTGTATAAATATTTAAGCACCAACCGCTAGTACTGAATCTACTTTACTAAGTGGATTGGGTAATATTATTAGGTAATACTAGTAATATTCGTATTATTGGTGCTGTTTTTTATGCTGACTGGCCACTTATACATGACTTATAACACAGCGTTGGATCCTCTTTATGGCATAAATTCAGCAAGCTGTCAGAAACATTCCTCAGAGAATTTGGTCCATGTTGACCTGATCGTCTTAGTTAAAGCAAATTTATCATCCTTGACGTCACTCTCCCAATTCCACCACATCCAATAGCTACTCTATCGAAGTGAGATCTGGTGACTGTGGAAGCTGTTTAGTACAGTTAGTTCGCTGTCATGTATAAGAAACCAGTTTGAGATCATTTGTGACATGGCATGTTATCCTGCTGGAAGCATACATGAGAACATGGGTACACTGTGTCATAAAAGGTAGAGATGGTCAGCAACAACAAAGACAATGTTTTTCCAGTCTTCTCTTGTCCGATTTTGCTGACCCTGTGTAACTTGTACCTTCAGTTTCCTGTTCCTAGGTGACAGAAATGACATCAAGTGTCATCTTCTGCTGTTGTAGCCCATCTGGTTCAAGGTTTGATGCGTTGTGTGTTCAAAGATCCTCTTTTGCATACTTTGGTTATTATGAGTGTTTATTTGAGTTATTGTTGATTTCCTGTTATCTGGAAGTATTCTGGCCATTCTCCTCTGACCTCTGGCATAAACAGAGCATTCTCACTCAGAACACTCACTGGACATTTTCTCTTTTTCAAACAGTTCTCTGTAAATCCTCAAGACTGTGTGAGAAAATCCCAGTAGATTTCAGAAATCCTTAGACCAGCCTGTCAACCATGCCACAATCAAAGTCACTTAAACCATCTTTCTTCCTCATTCTGATGTTCAGTTTGAACTTCAACAGGTCATTGTGAAACTGTCTACACACCTAGAACCATTGGTTGTTGGGGTGTCATTGGCTGATTAGATATTTGTGTTAAAAAGCAGTTGAACAGGTACACCTAATAATGTGAGCGTAATTTTACCTTGTTTAAGTAATACAATAAAGCCTTTATAAGAATCATTTTGAAAGTGTGTTTGGAGATTTGATTTTTAGAGATACAATTGTTGGAATGGGGTTAAAGGAAGAGGTACAGTATATCTGTATCATTTACATCCTTTTAATTCAGGTCAGTGAAGGTTACAGAATTGCAGAGTTAACAGAATCAACTGATACAAGCACTGCATTAAATTCATAACGACTCTTTCATATTGTCATATGTATGTATAGACAACTGTTTGGAGAGGTTACAGCAGTTTGAAAAAAAGTGGCATTTGTGTGTCAAGGACCAAGGAATGGGACAGATCCCCAAAGACAAGCCTTAAAACACAAAGCCCACAAATGTGGGAAAAGCACAGATGTATACCTCTCCTTTTTTGCTCCTTCTGTTTCCTTTCTCTAGATGTCAATCTAGTGAACACTTCCTGCTCTCACAACCTGCTCTCATGGTAAACACACCCACTATTCTTTCTAGTCACTTCAAGCCCTCATTCCCCCAACCTCTTTGACTACTGATTGAGGCAGCAGATGCACTTTTCAGCCTCATTGTGCCCCAGCTGCTGCCTGTGCGTCCTTCGACAGCACCCATTATGTCTCTGGTCAGCTGAGAAACATTAAGATTAAAGTGTCAACGCTGTAGCTATTCCCATCGTCACTCGATCACACGATATCCATGACTCGTTTCTTTTTTTCTATGTATTGTGTGCTTTCTTTTTAAAAACAAAAATATCAGAAAGAGTATCAGAAAACTAATCTTAATTTAGTTAAATCTGCTATTGCTGCTATCAAATTACAGTATAAAAATAATGGAACAATATGATAGGCACCACACACAGCAATGAACTTTATGAGATTTTCAGTCTGTCTGCAAAGCTCCAGACACAGTCACATAGCCTAAATAACAGACATTTCCCTTAGAAGCTGGTACAGATCAAAAATAGAGACAGAAACAGTGCGCCTTAAAGCAGATAACTCATAAATTGGAAGGGAAATGGCATCTCACTAATTAAGAAAATTTTCATTTAGCCTGGAAGAAGAATTTGTTGCTCTATATAAAAAAACCCTACCATAAACCTAGGACATCTCACTATTCATCACTGATTGAAAACAACAACAACCCTAGGTTTCTTTAAGCACTGTAGCCAGGCTGACAAAAAGTCTGAGTTCAGTTTAGCCAAGCATTCCTTTAACCTTAACTAGTAATGACTTAAGGAATTTCTTCACAAATAAAACTTTAACCATTAGAGAAAGAATGCTCATAACCACCCCAGACATATCATTATGTAGAGGTATTTTCAATACAACTGATATTTTTTTAGATTCTCTCTCCAATTCATTTTTTTGAGTTAAGGTTTGCAATTACTTCCTCCAAACCATCAACATATCAATCAGATTCCATTCCTGCAAGACGGCTCAAAGAAGTCCTACCATTAATTAAGTAATGCTTCAATCTTAAATATGATCAATCTATCTCTATAACTGGGCTACGTACCACAGGCCGTAATTAAACCATTACTTAAAGAGCCATCACTTGACCCAGCTGTCTCAGCTAATTATAGGTCAATCTCCAACCTTCCTTTAATCTCACAAATTCTTGAAAGAGTAGTGATAAAACAGTCAACTGAGTTTCCATCAGATTTCAGAGCTCATCACAGCACAGAAACAGCTTTAGTGACAGTTGACTCAGTGCAGGATTCAGTACCATTCACCATAATATTTTTACAGAGTTTCGAGCATGCGATGTTAAGTAGTGTTTAAGTTACTTCGCTGCAGTGGTTTCTATCATATCTATTTTAGAGACTCCAGTTCGTTCTTGTAAATGGAGAGGCAGTAGTCTCACACACTAAGGTTAACTGTGGATTTCCATGGTTCTGTGCTAAGACCAATTCTGTTTACATTATACATGTTTCCCCTAGGCAGTAACATTATATGGCATAGCCTTTTCATTGCTATGCAGATGATACCCAGCTTTATCCATGAAGCCAGAAGTTACACAACAATTAGTTAAACTGCAGAAATGTCTTAAAGGCATAAAGTCCTGGATGGCCTCTAATTTCCTAAATTCAGATAAAACAGAGGTTACTGTATCTTTTTACTGTGTTTAACCAGATACTTATTTCTGGAAGGCATTACCTCTGTGAGGAATCTTGGAGTCATTTCTAACCAGGATATTTCCTCCAGTGTGTATATTAAACAATTATGTGGGACTGTTTTCTTGCATTTACACAGTACCTCAAAAATTTGAAAAATCGTGTCTCAGACTGATGCTGTTCATGCATTTTTTTTACTTCTAGGCTGGATTATTATAATCAGGTTGTCCTAAAAACTCCCTAAAAAGCCTTCAGTTGATCAAAAATGCTGCAGCAAGAGTATTGACAGGGAGTAGAAAGAGAGAGTATATTTCTCCTATATTGGTTTCTCTTCACTGGCTCTCTGTTAACCCCAGAATTGAATTTAAAATCCTTCTCCTAACACACAAAGCCTTGAATAATCAGGCCCCATCGTATCTTAAAGACATCGTATTACCATATCTTCCCATTAAAGGACTTTGCTCTCAGACTGCAGGCCTATAATATTTAAAAGTAGAATGGAAAGAAGAGCATACCTCTCTTTTTGAATGAGTTTACCGTTAAGGCTGGATCAGGTGACCCTGAACCCTCCCACACTATATTACAACAGGCTTGGGGCTAGGCAGGAGGCTTCACATAATGGGCCTTGTTTCACCTCTTTTCACTCACCATGTGTTTATACAGCACTCTGCATTTAATCATGAGTTATTATTAATCTCTGACTCTCTTCCTCAGTCTGTGTTTTGTCCTGTCTTCCACCCCTCATCCCCAACCAGGCATGGTCTCTCCCTCAGCCTGGTTCTCCCAGAGATTTCTTCCTGTTAAAAGGGAGTTTTTCCTTCCCACTGTTGTCAAGTGCTTCCTCATACGGGGTCGTCTGATTGATGTGGATTTCCCTTTTTCTTTGCTCGGTCTTTACCACTGAATTGTATTTCATTGAGAGCTAATGGATAACTCTGAACAAAGACTACTGCTCTTGCAGTTTGCAATCATGATGCATTAGGCGGCACGATTTGTTTGTGCTGCCCAAGTGTGGTTCAGTTAATCGGATATTGAGGTTTCAAGTTAAATAAAGTCACAGGATGCACATCTAGGCTGACCTGGGAAACAAAATTAAATTGTTTCTTACAAAAACATTTCATTTGCCACATCTAAAAAAGGTGTCAAATGCATTTTCTTTTCAAATAAAATAGCTGTACCTGCTCATTGTCTTCTTTACTGCCCTCACTGCCTTCAACTTTCAATCGACAGAATAGCAATAACCAGTAATAGGAAATGTGTTTTGCCTGTGTCCTCTTATGCATACACAAGTATTAGGAAAGAAGGACAACTAACACATTTAAGCATTTCTTCATATTATCAATCACCTGTTTGTATATTACCTTTTATCCAGGTTGTTACAGTTTAAAGTGCTTCACAGAAGACTGATAAGACAATAATTAGACATAAGAAATAAAACATCTTACCACTAGTTGTGAAAACCTACAAAGAACAGGCCTATTTATAAGTCATGATATGTGGACTACCTGTACATATACATTTTAAATAACCTGTAATATTAGTTATATGCCTTGTCATATGGTTTAGGCAATATTAATAAATATGCTATGTGATATTTTTTGTACTCGATATAATCTTTTTTAAAAATGCTTATTTATAGGTCTTATCACTTATAAGTATTGTCTAACATTACCAGTTCTATCAGCCACTGAAAATGATATGCATCAACACTATTAATATTAATATATTCTCATGTTGCACTCCTCGTCCCTTTGATTCTGTGTCATTTTTAGTAAAAACAGCTGCAATCAAAATTTGATTACTTTTTGTGCATCTGTCATTATAATAGCTTAAGCCTTTTCTGTCAGTAGCACAGCGTGGCAAGACTTAAGAGTCCGTATGGACTCATCAAAAGCTTTAAGACTCTAAAAGACTTCTTTTAATTCTATCCAGTGAATGTTCAGTGCCTAATAACTTATCACTGTACTTAGTTAATATGTCATTGTATAAATGTGCTAAGTAAAAGCCATATGCAGCCTATCAGCAGTGTGCAGTACTGTTCAGCAATGGACATACTATTTAAGCAGATTATACACTTTTGCCTGGTGCTCCACATTAAGCTGACAGTTCACGGAGGCTGAGATGCGGTGAAGGAACGTGTGCTGATGAGTCTTAGCTTATAGCTGTATCCATGGGCACATTTACAGGTTCCTCTCACTGAAGAAGGTCATAAGGACTCGGATGCTACAGCCTCTGGGACCTGCCAGAAGTGCTGGGCAGATGGGCATTTGGACAACTCGAGGTGTTTTTGTATGCATGTAAAAATGGGTAGGAATATGTAAGCACATGTAGTACAGAACATCAGCTTGCTGTGTGTGTGTGTGTGTGTGTGTGTGTGTGTGTGTGTGTGTGTGTGTGTGTGTGTGTGTGTGTGTCAAAGTTTCACTGAGAGAGCAGACATTTTGTGTAGTAATTACAGCCTGTTTGTTCCATCAGTGTGCCTGGCTGCCTTCATGCAGCATTTCTGCACACCTCTTGCTTAACACATTCCTAACTGCTAGTGACCCCAACGCAGTGATGTCTTGACTAATGGGCAATCAGAGATGGAGAACATCGACAGCTGAACAAAAAGAGGGGGGATAAACCGATAGTACACAGATAAAGATGCATGAATTCAACTCTTCACTTGTTCTCTTTTAGCTTCCTTAATCTTCTCCCACACCTCCTTTAATGTAAAGAGAGCCATTGATTATTGATTCCTTGATACAATCTAACTATAATTCACAAAGTACTGCTTGCCTGCTCCAGAATAAAGGCATCCAGCCCAGAAGCCAGGAGTGCCAGCTGTCTTGAAGCGATTGTTTACAAACCCACTCACAAAGTCATGGTGCAATGGAGTGAAGCACTATGCACAAGGCCATCATTTTTCAAAAAGTTTAGGGGTAGAGTTTGTTCTAAAAGACGAAGAAGAAAAAGGAAGCAAAGATTAGTCTAAATTTCTCTCAGTTATTTACAACACGAGTTAGACCTACCTCTCTATTTCTAAGATATAGTATTATAATTAACAGGGTTTTTGTTTGTTTTGCAGGTTTATCTGCTAACTTTATTACCAAAAAGACTGCAGGCTCATCCCAAAATTAAAATCATGTGGTTGACATAAAGGGACCAGAAGATACATTCTGTTATCAAGCTCAGGAAGCCCTAAAGGACTGAGTGATAGACCCTCCTCCAAAAATATCCTCACAGGCATTTCAGTATCTGTGTATGGAGACTGTCAAAGGGCTTTACCTTACACCAGAAAGTGTCTTGAGGCAGCTGTTGTTATGAAATGGCATTCTATAAATAAAACTCAATTAAATAGAATTGACTTGGAGGTACAAAGACCAAAATCTATTTACAAGCTTTGCAAAATTCCAACAGTCACAAATCTAGTATTTTTCCCCAAACCGTGCCAATCGTGCTTCCATGAAAATAAAAATAGCCAGTAAGCTTGAAATGTGGATTCTTTTCTACAAACAAAATATCCAGAGTTACACCTGAGATGAATTGTTATGCTTTATCTAGAGTCTGCAGCCAACATCATCATCCTGAAAAAACAGAAACATAGACAGATGTTGACATTGTTTATAGACCATTTTAACATACATAAATAAACAGAATTTTTAAGCCATTTACATTTATGTACATCTGAGTTCTGTCTCATCTGTTACACGGTCGGACTGTTACAACTATTGCCTCTCTGTCCCTGATGTCAGTATGATAAACCCATTGATGCCAGTGCTTCAGTGCGTTCAAGGACTGCCTCGAACCGTCATTGAGGTAAGGTGCACAACATCAGTTAAACTTTAATTTTGGAACAATTTAAACATAGAAAATGACAAAAAAAACATCAGCAGATGGTTGTTCAGAGTTTAAATGTTTGCCGAGTAGCTCTTTGATGTCATACTTAGGCACTGAGGTGCTCTGCTAAACACTATAATGCTTACAAAGTCAAAATGAATGTCTTTGTAGTAAGCTTAAACACTGTCTATCTTGATCATCCTGCTAACTGAGACAAAAAAGTATTAGTCTTAAACAAATCTCTCTAACTAAGGGCATGAGTTTGAGATATTAAACTAAGTACTTTCATCTGATCCCTTATTTCCCAAGTGTTTAACACAGCACATGGAGCTAATGCAGGACTCAAATTGGATGCCCTTCCTGACACAACCACTTGCTTGCGGTCCTCTGATGCTGGATTTGTGCCTCCTCCCTGTGCCAAAGTGGGCATCTGTTGCATGCAAGTTGATTGTGTTAACCCCTACACCCTGCAACCATCAGTTTGAGATATAAAACTGAAAGTCATGTTAACGTCATTCAGTATAAATCAAGGGATCATCAGTGGATCCTAGGGATTCATCCACCAAGGATCCACCAAGCCTTTGTTGAAGTAATCCAAAATTAGTCACCTGGATGAAAGTAGAATACTTACCAAAATGCCAGCTGATGACTTATCACTCCCTAAAAAGTAACAATTTGTTACTTTTCTTGTCTCACATGTTAGTAAACTGAATATCTGAGAAAAACCAAATAGTCTTTTCCGCTAGCCAAGTGGCCAGTGGACCAGCAACAGCTAGTTCTTGGGCTCTTCCGGTGTAGCCAGTGAACATCCAGGTTACAGCTTCTTTTTAAATCAGTTTTTCACAAATGCAGATAAATTTAAAACAACTAACAAAACAGTGAATGGTAGTTTTAAAGCTTGATGGGTCACCAGAACATGGAATAAAGACAGGCTATTAATGGGGGGAAAAAAACAAAAATCTGATCTTTTACTCTAGATTCTACAATATTAAGGAAATATCTGATCATAGGAATGAACTATTTTGTAACCATTTCTATAACTTCTTTAAAAATTGAAATAATATAAAAGATAATTGTCGCATTGTATGCTGTTTGTGAGCAAAACTTGTGTGTGAAACCAGACTTTTTAAACTTCTTCAACAATTGTTTGTTTAATTAGAGACACAAACGGTTATTTCAGGTTACAGTATTTCACCAGCCTTGCACTTCTTCTGTTTACTCATTACCTGAAACTGTCAAGCTGGAACAGGTTCCCAGTGCAGGTGAGTGCCTTCCAGCTTTCTGTGCATCATCAAAACCTGTTTTCGTTAAGGCAGCTATTGCCCTGGGCTGGTTCAGCAAAGAGTATGAACAACTTGTGAACAGCGTTTGAAATGATGTCGTCATCCTCCCATCAGGGTGTTGACAAAAATAAACAAAAGGTGCATTTACAGTCTGCAGCTACTTTCCAACAAGTCCAATGACCTATAGAGCAACTAAAATTGGAACTTGTTCAGAGGAAAGTGAAGAAATCTAAGAATTTATGTATTTAAATATTTAATGTTGAGTCCTGCAGTGGTAATTCAGAGAGGGCGAGCTGAAAGACTATACAAGCCAAGAGCAGACAAAGTTATCTCTAGTGATCAGCATAGTCCCTACTCAGATAATATCAGGTCTGATAGAACATTCTGAGCATCCTCCACCTCCAGTGAGCCGTAGGTTTGGGTGCAGAGGAGACTCCGTTGATTTTATATCTGCTCTGTGTTGTGATTGTAATTCATTCATTGTCCATTAAATATTAATCAAGCGGAAAGTGTTGAGGAATGCAAAACCCACTGAACACGGAATGTTTTCACAGGCCACTGGATGTCCTACCAGTCCACTGCACTAAGTATGTGGAGTTTAAAGAGCATAAAGACACCAGGAATGTTGGAAGGTTGGTATGAGAGGAGGGAGACAGCCAGACTGTGACTAAGGTAGCGCTGGCACTGGGAGTGGTGTTACACACTTGTTAGTGTCTCTCAAGTCAAAAACAATCACACCTCTGACTGTGAAAACACACGGAAGCTTTTTAATGAGAACGCGCACAACTTCAACTGTGGAATACTCATTAGAGGTTAGGGGCTCGGAAGCTCATAAGAGTGGTAATTTAATTTAAGAGTCTGTTATCCAGGTGTAGATTAACAATCTGTGACATTTTCATACAGATAAGTTCCTGCTTCCTGTCTTCTCTGCAGAGCACTGCTTCAAACTGAAACAAGTTCAACAAAGCTTTTATATATTTTGTTGTGAACAGCCAGAGTCAGGCAGGTCTGTTGCAGGAAAAAACATCCTCCACAGCACTGCAAGTGATGTGCTTCAGTGTTCCCAGCAGCGACAGAACTTTGTTGGAAATAAACAGAGAAAGAACAATGTGCTTGGAATCGGAAACTATAGACAACATTGCTGATCCGACACAGAAAAATCAACAGAAGCTCAGAAATTTCATTTACTGAACTCCTCAGGTTAAAAGTGATGAAGATAGGATCTGAATGACAAGCGAGCTCGAGGAAGTAAGTTGCAAAATAACACCACAGCATGAGCGATTAGTACTAAAGATGTCAGCAAAAGAAGAAAGGAAAACAAGATGCCTGTGGACTGCCGCCTAAAAGTGTTGGGCTTCACGTGAGAATCAGGTCAGTACATAATTATAATAAAGGACAATCAAATGGACCAATATAGCAAGGCCATGATGATCCACTTGGTAAAGTAAATCCACTTGGCATCTTTCTTGGCCTTCAGACAACAATTCTGATGGCTAAAGATCCAAACAGGACAGGCAGAAAAAAGAAAAAGAAAAAGAATCAGGTCAGGCATTAGAGAGACAGCTGTGAAGAGAAACACAAACAGACGTGAAGGTACTGCTGTGGGAACTTTGGGAAAACCCAACTGAATTGGACTTTTTAAGAAACAGCATGCACACCTCTCACTGAAGTATTACTCGCAGGCCAAAGCAACAAGAAATCTTTCTCAGGCACCTTTACCATAATGGGAAGAGAGGATGAGTGCCTCATTGCCTCAGGCTCAGTAAAAGCTCCTGACTCGCTGACTACCAAAGAGGCCCACGAGCATCAACAGTTATCACTAATGATCTCTGATAAGTTATCACCGACCCACGCTGACATTTTGACCACTTGACAGCTTATGTTGCTTTTAAAATAAATTAAAAAACAGATACAGCACTGCTGAATCCGACTACACCATCTATCACCATGTCATGTAACATGGACACACATTTATCCAAATATAGTGTGTTTATTTTCTCTTTTTATTTTCTCTTCTGAATTCCATTCAATCACCGTCTAATTGATTTAATTCTCCAGATGGTCTAGAGCTGAATGCAGGGAAGAATACAAAGTACAGCTGAAGGTTGCCCTCTGATTCCCATAAGCTGTCTGACCTCCCTGTTTCTGCTTAATACGTCTTAAAATACCCTTATGTTTAGGGAGTTCTATAAAAATTGCACATGAACAAACATACAGATTTACAGGGAGTGACGACCTCAATTAGATAAACAGCTTACCTTTGTTCTCACCCATCCTGCAAAGATGAGACCTAGTAGAAGAACTGAAATTATGGTGACCACGTGAATCAGTGGTTGACTTCCATGCAAGAGTGAACGCTGGGAGCATTTCTAAATGATTATATCCATTTAACCTTACTGGAGAAATGTGAAACAGGCGAGAAGCAAGTTGTTTAAATAGCCTCGCCTCAAACGGCAATCAATAATGTTTTGTGAACTGAGCCCGGCCACAGCGCGCAGACTACAGCAGCAATTAAAAGGGAGACAAAAGTTTATGAGAAGAGGCTGAAAGTGAGACAATAATGCGTGTATAAATGGAGTGGAAAAAATTGGAGAGCAATGCGAAAATTGATTGATGCAAACAGGTCAAAATGAAAATGTCCAGTGGATTGTAGTTGCACCTGTACAGATAACAGCATGTGTTTACCAGCTATTGGTCTTTCATTGTCTGTTCCCTTTAAGGTCAGCTTTGTCAAGAACACTTGCAAGAGCCTCACAGAGTAAATTCACAGGTCAAAGTTCACCAAAGATGACTGTACGCCAGGCATGTCAAGACATTTTATAGCACTGATCACTGTGATTTTACTTAAATTAACTGATAAAGTCTGAAATACTTGATCAATGATAAATGATAAATGACTGTGTGACCCAAGAGAGTCCCAAGAGTCTCTGCACTGAACTGCTGGCGACGGTGCTTATGGTACATGAAAGAAAATTAAAGCAGAGCATGAGAATGGGAGCCGTAGGCGGAGAGAGGGTGAAGCAATAAAATACTCAGACTCAAATAAAGGAACGATGGGAGACATGCTATTCTTTTCAGATGAAAGCCTTTTCCATCTAAGTGTGAGCCAATTATTTTTCTTGTTGAGAGAAAATATGAACATCTGTGTTTGCCGTGAATCAGTGAATAATGGCAGACCACACAAGGACCTCTGAATGTGCACACACACAGAAGCACATAGGCAAACAACCACACATGCACACACACATTTGCCCTGTGGGCTGGATGACGTCATGTTTGTTGTAGGGTGGGCGGCTCCTGATTGAAGATTAACGTCTAAAACTGCCAAAGGTGCTTTAGGCTTTTAAAGATGGACAGAAGCACAACATTCCCACATTAGACTCTTACAGCTGAGAGATAAGGAACTCTTCTAAGTTGTAGCCCTGGGCCTGAGAGGGCCTGGAACCCCTGACTGACAGGCTCCAGCAGATTTACTCTCTGGAGCTGACATGAGGTTCAAGAAAAAACAACATTCTTTGGCTGACTGGTCTTGTAACATAAAAATGCTCTCATAGTCTCTCCCAAGACAGTTTTAGGTTTGGGAATGTTTATGGTAACATAAAAGAATTCCCTCTGGAAGGATCCCATACAGACTGCTATAACTACTGAGCCATGTCACCGGTCAGATAACTGGCAGGAGCCTCTGGCATGAGAAGACTGTGACATGCAGCATCTCAGATCCACATAGCTGTAAATCTAACCACACTGACAAGACAGGGATAGATCCTGGCTTCCTATGCAGGAGTCCTACAGCCTGGTCATACACCACTAAAATAAAGATGATTTGTTTTCAGAGAAAGTTCCACTGTGATTCAATAACACTCCCGACATGTGGATTCCTTTCTATGGAACAATAACACTTATACACTGATATCACTGATGCTGTTATTCAGAACATATCAGCATGTTCAAATTAGACATTTTTAATGACTGAAAAAATTAAAGTTAGAAATAGAGCAGGGTGATATGATCAAAAATATTTATCACGATATACATTTGAAAATTTGCGATAATGATATAACTGACTATATAATTGACACTAGACAAAACTCCACAACTTTATTAATGCAACAAAAAAAAACATCAATGTATTTTCACTTAAACAAGAAGCTGTTTTTTGCATTAAAATTATATAAAAATTTAACAGTGCAAATTCCTTGCTGACAGTTTAACCAAAAGGCATTTCCAGTGGAAATTGGCCGACATATCCTCAGCATAAACATGTATAATATCCATAAATCTTAAAAAGAGGTTATACACACACAATATGGCAATATTACGTTGAAGCACAGTACGTATCACTCAGCGAGGCTCCTGCCTACTATAGTTGTAATGCTCCGACAATCCATCAAGCGGTGCAGCTTTGTAGCTTAGCAAAGTCGTACTAAAACATTTGACAGATTTTCGAGCGCTGTGTACATAAAATCATTTCGAGGTGAGTAAACACAACCAGAATTCATACATAAGGCACACGGGATTATAAGGGGCTCTGTCGATTTTCAGAAAAATCAAAGGATTGATTTTAAGAGTGCCGTATTTTCCAAAAAACACGGTAATAACGACGGCCGCTAGCATGCTCTACCAAAAATAGTGCTTTGTTGTGTATCTGACAGAAGAAAGCTAAACCAGTTCCACACCACTGAAGTTGCAGCATTTTTACAAACCAATTCTGGTTCATCCGTTTCGTTCAACGTTCCGCTTTCGCCCTTCTCATTCTCTGTCACCGCCGTGCTTTTTTCCGCCATGTGCATATGAAAACAAAGGCACTGCGCATGCGTGTTTTACCCATATTCTATCGTGATATTTCATTTTCTTATCGTTGCCCAACATTATACCGGTATTACCGTGAACGGTATGATATGGCCCTTAGAAAGCCCCTGAAAGTAATGAATGTGTATGGAGTTGAAAATAAACGTAATTAATTAATTTCGCACAGGGTTGAGGAATGAAGTCCATTCATGAATTATTTGTCAGCAAATTACTTAATAAAATATCCAAAGTAAACAAAACTTTATATAAATCTTGATCGGATGTCTGAAAATGTGTAAAATGGGGAAACTTAATCAAACGAGCAGACAAAGATTAGCCCAGTACTAGCCAGTATGTCAGCCAACTGCTGCATCCATCTAAATCTGAGGAAAGCTCTTAAATGGTTATAGCTGTTACTGGTCCCTTCAGGCCCATCCTGTCTGAATTATCCACGCCATAACCCCTTTCTCCTCCCCACAGTTGCCTGACCCTGAGCCAGATCATGAGAAGGGGCAGCCACACACAGTGGACAACTCGTGAAAGAATGCACACACAAGACACAGAGAGACATGGCTGGCACCAAAGTTTCCAGCACTAGCAGATGTCCTGAGTTAAAAAAACAAACAAACAAACAAACAAACAAACAAAAAAAACCGTCTAAAAACAAAAGGCATCTCGAGTTGGCTAGGTCAAAGCAATTTGTCAAAGAGATGACTGCTGAAAAAGTTGGAGAGGGAGTTGGAGGCAGTGCCACCCTGTCGCACCCAGGGACAGACACCACGGCAGGGCTAGGAGACGATTGATTTAATGTCAGCCTCTAAGACACAGCACAGACAGAGACGTGAAATAGTCTTACCTGACGTGTCCCACATATTCAGTTCAATCCGGTGCTTCTCTATTTCAAAACTGGCTGTGTAGTTTTCAAACACTGTGGGCACATAGTTCTGAAAATAAAAGATTTATTTTAGTTACCCGATGAAAAGGGGCATAATAAGCCTCTGTTTATAGTGACTGTGATTAGACTGCTGAGAGTATGACATTTGAAACGATGCAGCTGACAAATACAATAAAGGCAGACACATTTCACAGCTGGGCTGCCTCAAATGCTTTCGGGGATATTATGTTTAGAAACACAGCAAAGACAAAGCCTTAAAGTTTTGTAGTCTGTATTGGAGACACTACAGTTCATTTAGTCATTTTACAGTCCTTTATTTCATGTCTGCGCTATGGTTCTTTCTCCTCTTCTTTGGGCATTAGTGTGTTTAGACAGGTGGATGTAACCTGCCGGATTAGTGCTGAAACTGAGCTGCCGAGTAGAGCGTTACATTTAAATGACGGTGCTGTAGTTATTCATAAACTCCGCGGTTCCCTCCTCTACAGAAAGACCGAAGTTTAGACTTTTTTAATAGCTGGACCTACCTCTGGGTAGCAGTCCTTGGCAAAAACGTGCAGGAGCGCAGTTTTCCCACATTGCGTATCCCCGACCACCACAATCTTGCAACGGCTCCCTAGACTGTCCATGGTTTGTCCGTCAGACGTGTATTCTTGACACGGAAAGGTGTTGCATCCAGCATCCGATAAGAGGCGCAGCGGAATTCAACACTTTGAAGAAAAATTAGCAAATACATGCGCAGAGCCGGTGCGCTTTATCCAGCTTCTGCTGTCCGACGCGCAGTGCCCCGGTCCCACTGACACACTCCGTCTGACTCGTCCGCTCCCGTAACTGCGAGCAGGACGCACACAGCCCACCCTGGAAACTCCGCTACTTTGGTTACTGGCCACGCCTTCCTCATTTTCACATCTGAGCCACATCGTTCACATGTTGTATGCTGCTCTTATTATTATTAGAAATTAAGGTCCAACTATACAAATGGTTCACAGGGTTTGTTTTTCTCTTGTATGATTTCACTGAAAAAGCGACCCAGTGTTCATGGAAACCAATCAGTGCTATTTTATGCCTGTAGTGATTGTATTCTGTTGCATCAGAAACCTAATTAAGTCCACAAAAATGATATCACTAGGGTTAGACTACAGCTAATTATCTCAAAGTTAATAAGGACTCAGTATCATGTCTTTTTTAACTTAACTGTGTGATATTTCATGATGAAACGCGTTTAACATAAAATTGGAGCATCTGCTTAAATCTGCCTTTTCCCTTTTTTAAAAAAAGGCCTATTTAATATAAAATGAATAAATACGTAATAACAAAAATTCAAAGCCTGCTCAGTAACGTTTTGTGATGGGTTTTGATTTACTTACTGACCAGCTACAGGGGAGGAATTATACTTTTTGCTAATAAATTATAGTAAATAGGCTTAAACTTATGGATGTGTTTATCATCATTTTAAATATAGAGCTATAACTATAATGTGAAAAAGTTAAAGGGGTAAATTCCAATTTCCCATTAAGATTTACATGGTCTTATTAGCCCTAATGTGTCTTTGAGAATATACATTATTAAATTATTATTATTAATATTTTTTAAAATGCTTTTTAGGTATTTTTAGGAGGGATAGCTGTTTGTCTTATGATAATTACCAAATGTAAAACCTTATTTCACTGTTGGCAAAGCTGCATAAATGCTCAGGACATTGTGCCCCTCGATTTAATGCCAACGTGACCTTTTAATGGTGATACAATAAATGCAGCATACCATGATAAAATAGTCCATCAAATTAAGTAGTTAGAGGTGAATGGGCTGTTTTATGGCTCTTGCAGCCCTTCAATTAGTTGATATTCCTTAGAAGTGCGTGCCCCGCAGGGGAGTTAATGTTTTTGTGAATGAGATAATGAAATGACGCGGTACCACGTGCCAAGACACAGCGCTTGACTCAACTCTGGTTGTTTGAAGACCGACACCGCCTCCTTGTGGACGAAAAAAAAGTGTCAGCTCATATAAATGTGGGCTACAACAGCAGTGACCCCAAGTCATAAGCGTATAAGCCAATACAAGTTACCTGAAACTTAATAAATCAATCACACTTTATTTGTTTAGCATCTTTAATGCAGGTTAGTGCAGTTCAAAATACTTCACAGATTAAGGACAAGCCAATAAGAGATTAGACATATCAAGTCTTAAGAAAACAAAAATATGCAGCAATAAGCGACTTTAAACTACTCAAAGAGTTTGTTTGTATTAATGTGAGAAATAAATCCGAATAGGACTATGAGCAGACAGATGCCTCTGTTCAGTAAGTTTTTCTAATCCTGGATGTAGATTTTTAAAAAAAAAGTTCATTGAAGCACTTTAGAATATCACATTTTTCACCTAAATTACCTGAATCTTTAAGAGCTGACATCTCGTCTGTGGTTACATCGCTGTACAAAGTTTTATTATTTTCCAAAAGGAGTTGGGATCATTACGGTGTTCAGTGGTTTTTGAGGTAGAATTCTGATTAGGCCTTTTTTAATTAAAGAGGTTTAAGAGTTTCCGAGCTGTCTAAAAATCAGCCAGTGTGCCTCAGATTTAGCTTTTCTGGCCCAGGCGGCATCTCTCTCTGTGAGGAGATGGAACAGAAAAAAATAAGGATTGTCTCAGCCTTTTTCTCTAAATTTGTGAGAGGGCACATGTTTATCTATAATTTTGATAAAAGCATCATAAAAGTATTTTTACACTGGGTCTACATCAGTAAACCTAGTGTGGTAGCTAGGTAGATTCTATTCTAGTCACAGCCTGTAAAACGTGGGAGAAAAAAAATCAAGGAAATGCTTACAATCGTGTTTAAAATATTAACTATTTAACTATTTGTGGTCTTGATTATGAGGGCTTTGACTGTCTGACTGCAGCTACCACTCAGTGTTCAACGATATCATTTGCAAAAATACCAATACAGGATAAATTGAAACATCAGTACCAATTACTCAATCAAATCTTATTTTCTATAGCACATTTGATGAATCTTAGTGCAGTTCAGTGCTTCACAGATGACTAATAGGCCAATAATTAAAACTGCATAAAAAAAATTAATAAAATTACAATGATTTGCAGTAATAAGCAATTATATAAATTAATTAAAGAGATTAAAAATCAGACATAAGTCTTAATAATAAATACATCTGGGGAAGATTAGAATATAGAATATGGTAATATAGAGATAATGCTGATATATTATAAAGGTGGAAGTAAGTGCTGAAAAAACAAGGCCCTAAAACATATGAAAAGCTCAAAAAATGTAATCTGGGTAAATTCAGAGTATCTTTGCTTTTGTCAGATGATCTGTTTGGTTACCTTGTATCCATCTTTTGTTGATATTGCTTTTTGTGCAATATTTTCATTTCCTGTCTTGCTTTACCATCGTTTTTGTTCATTTTGCCTTCCTCTGCATTCTACATTGGATAACTCGCTTATGCACACCTGAGCTAAATATTAACATTTGTGTTACCATGTTTCATTACTATGTATCATACCACAACAATACGTTGAAAGTATTTTGCCAGGGTTTATATGTTATTTTGGTTACAGGCCTTCTGTAACTGTTTGCTCTAACTTTAAATTTACATGAACAGAATTCTATTCACATTCATTGTAATAGTAAAGCAATAAAGAATATTAATGCTCACAAAGATGTTACAATGGGCCACCTCTTATTTCTTTATATTTTGCTACAGCCAGACGTGTCAATTTATAAAAGTGTTCCTGAGCAATAGATCTCCAGGTTTTGTCAAATTATTCTTTGGATATTGGCTGCTTTTTCACTCATTTTTAGTGTAGTCTTTATACTTGACCAGTTTAATAGGAATGTTTGTGTGTGTGTGTGTGCATGTGTGTGTGTGTGTGTGTGTGTGTGTGTGTGTGTGTGTGTGT
>NW_024582382.1:103084-162752 GCF_018398535.1 Haplochromis burtoni | reverse complement strand
TGTGTGTGTGTGTGTGTGTGTGTGTGTGTGTGTGTGTGTGTGTGTGTGTGTGGGATGTCATGGAATGAATCAGTGTTTTGTCTAAACATAACAAAAAAACAAAGGATCCATTTCAAATTGTCTCTTTAGGCAATTTGTTACAAACTGGGGTTTTTTGGGTTTTTTTTGCAAAATTACGATTTGATGCCTTTTTTTTTAGTTGAATCTATAAAAAATGAGAAAGATAATACAATTTGACAGTTTTGCACCACCAAGGCAATTCCCCAAGAGCTATTAGCTGAAAACTTAGAACATCTCTGCATAGTGTGCAAATTGTCCTTAAGAAACTGAGGAAACTGGACAAATAAGGAATAAAAGAAGAAGTGGCAGGCCTAAAAAAACTATCTACAGCATTTCAAAAGTATCTAAATCTCATGTCCTAAAGAAACAGGAAAGAATTCAGCAAAGACCAAACACAGGACCTGAGAGACGCATGTGGCTCTTCAGTTTTCAGAAGCCTCATTAGAAATGGTGTCAATAGACGAGTGGCTGTCAAGAAGCCATTCCTAAGGAAGAGAAACAGGAAGAAAGGTTGAAATATGCCAATATACACAAGAACTGGATTGAAAATCAGTGACATCAGGCCTTATGGTCTTATCAATCCATATTTGAACATTTTCATTCAAATTATCATCAATATGTATGAAAGAAGTCAGGAGAGAGGTAAAACTGTGATTGTCTACGATTATCTGTAAAACATGGTCCTCTTTCATAGTTTGGGGCTATAATTTAGCAGTGCTGTTAAAAGCATACCTGAACAGAAAAACAAACAATGGATTGGCTTTCCGAGAGCTTGGACCTCATCTTGAGAGAGAACAGAGCAAAAGACATCCAACATCCAAAGAACAGCTTTGAATGTCCCTCAAGAGGCCTGGAGAACTATTCTTGAAAAAAGAAATGACGAGAAAGAGAGTTCAGGCTGTGCTGAAGAATAAGATGCTCATACCAAATATTGACTTTCAAACTTGTTAGAATTGTACAATTTGTTTTTGCCTTGTGTGCTATGTGTATTTATTTCAATTAATTTGAGTGAAATGAATCTTTAAAAAAGTAAATGCTTCATGTTGGAGTCATTAGAGCAGCAGGTGGCAGTATTCATTCATTTTTAAAGCAGACTTTTGTTTTGTTTTACTCGGGGAACAAAGACCTGTAGCATGCAGAAATTTAGGATGTTTTCAAGATCATTATCAGTTTAAGAAAACTTGTGTACATTTTAATAACTATATCTTTCATGGAGTTTAATTTTACTTAAACAGCATACCTCTGTTAAGGGACCTGGAGACCTGGTTTGTTAAAATAGCTGAACACGAGGGAAACAATACCTCACACAAGAAAAAGAGACAGCCTTACTCTGCAGAATGCATAAACCACTCACATTACCCACATTGCATTTATTTGCATAAAAGTGTTTGCAGTAAAAAGTGGGAGATTTGCATTCACCGTAATGTTGACAGTTCAGTCTGCTTTACCTGCCATTGCCAGTTTATCATTATGACTGTGCTGAATACTGCTAAATGCTAAGAGATGCTTGACAGTCTACTCAGCCAGCAAATTCATTACACCCATGGATTAATAGTGCAGATATGGCAGTGGACCATTCAACACCAAACTATAACCAATTTAGAAATGCCCAGTGGGTGATCATCTTATTTCCAAGCTTTCAGTTTCTGTAAATGTGCCAAGTACAACTGATTGAGACTGAAGGCTTTACAGTGAAATTATTACAGTCTGCATTTTATTTCAAACCCAACATAAAAACTGAACCGTGTTGCCTTTTTGCTTTGAAATACTCGCATTTCGAACCTCCCTCCAGGTCAGCCTTTGTGGCAGTTGTACCTGTAATGCTAAGATCAAAAAGTGTTGGGTGGATCTAATGGATTAAGGCACACACATACACTTTTTAGCACAATCAGCTTCTTAACCTCCTCCCGTCACAGAAATTGCACAGATCATAGGTCTGTCACGGAGATTCTGATTCTTGGGGTTTGAACTGGTCAAGATAAAATCTTAAATAGTGAAAAGAATTTTACTCTTCAAGTCCCTGAAGAGAATCGATATGATACAGCCAGAGTAGGATAAATTCAAAGTAACAGTTTAACTTTTCACAATCCACAGTCAAAAATAGTTGCCTATGAACCTTATCTTAATGATAGGGTTCATAAGCAAAAAGGGCTGAAACCACAGATTAAGCAAGAAGCCAGTTCTGAAAATGATTTCCTCCTCAAGGATAATGTAACCAAACCATACAGGAAAAAAAACTACCTTTGTGTATTAACAAGGTAAAAACATTCACCAATAAGCTGATAAGTCACCATAGCCACACAGCTGTATTCATTTCATACATTTGCAGTAATAATTCATGCTGACAGCCACGTGGAGGGTTTAAGTGAGCTCTCATTGATTTTTTTTTCTCATAGATTTGTTGTTAGTCCCACAATTTGCCCAGTTTTAATGGAAATGAAAATATGTGTGTGTTTGTAGTTCACACACACACATCCTCGGTGACTAGCCAGACTCCCTGCAGACTCGGTCTATTATTTCCTGGCAGTGTGGTGACACAGTACTTTATTCAGGCTGAATTACACCACCGAGCAACATAGTGCATTCAGTAACCTACTTAGACAATAGAGAAAGTCTCCACACTACACCAGGTATCCAGTACATCTTTGGTCCTACTTTCCTTTAATTGCAAGCCTATTCTGTGATGGACATGTTTTCGAAGCCCCTTTATCGCTGGTACATGAAGCCATTTTCCTGACTTGTCATACCGGTAGTTAAAGTGAAGAAAGGCCTCTCAGATGTGAGAAACCTGAACATAGCGATGTACAGAGTGGCTCAGTGCTGTTGGGAAACAATAGACATCTGCCTTATAACATTGTGTCAAAGTGACAGATCAATAATGCCTGCATCCTACATCATTACACTGCTGTGGGATATTGATTGCTGAGTTTGTCCTGAGTGGCACTTTACAGCCACAAGGTGTCTCACCACTCCTCTTGTGGTCACAGCTCTCTGAACACTGGGCTAGGCCCTCAATTCTAAAGGCATTGAGCTGATGAGTGGAAATGTTTCTGTTTGGGACAAAATATAAGCAGCTACGTGTGCCACTTGCTGTATGTTTTTGTTCGCAACAAGCTTCTACAAAATTCTAAAATTATACAGCGAATAATATTCACAGTAAAGCTGGGAATGTTATGAGTGCCAGTGTTCCACTTTTGGAAAAGTCATCCTGTCCTGTGGCTCTGGATCCTCCTTTCTGTGGAAGGATAGCACAAAGCAGGTTATATCGTTTCATCAAACACTGGCTTGACCTCAACACAAGCTCATATTTTTTTCTGAGCTGTCTGTGCAGGGAAGTTACAACAATGAGCAGTAAGCAGGTCCAAAGTTCCTGCAAATCCTACTGCAGAATAGGCAGCATAAACAGACGTTTCCTGTGGCTCCTGGTGCTCCACAAACCTCACTGTTAAACAGGCTGCAGTAAACAGCCAACACATTCCTGCTAAAAGAAATATTAAATAAACATGTTTATATAATTCAGTGCCTAAAATGAAAAGCCTACTGAGTCTATGGTGGTATTTTTGTGTCACATGGTGTAGTTAATCTTGTATTAATCTTTAACTGCAGCTTTCTTTGAAGTGCTTTTCTATTTTTAAAGCTACTTTTTCCTTTAACCACAGCACCTTAATATTCTTAAGAGGATTGGAAGGAATAGCAGGCTTGAACGTTTTTCCAAGGATTGCTTTACTTGCCTTTCAGTCTTAATTGACATTTTTTGTAAATCATCCCTCTGCTTAATGCAATATAGGCTCATTCTATAGTCAAAGACAGACAGCCAAATCCACCCAGTCATACAAGCCAATCCCCAAGCTTCATCAGCACTCCGTGTTTTCCAGACTGCCTATGTCTCGTCCCACTCACACTCTCTGTCAGAGCGCGGCGTTGACAACCACTGGCCACTGATCAGCCCACTTTGCACGGGTCGCGTCTCCATGCTAGACTGCTGAAAAAGGAGCTCTGTCCCTCACATTTTCTTTTACTTGCAAGTCAAGCATCTGACTGAAAGCAGCAAGCCCGTCCACGGCAACAAAAGCACAAGAAGTCAAAAAAACCTCCAAGTGATTTTCTAGGCTCATCACTGTCTGCACAATGTCTGGAGAAGACGCACCTGCTCAGCAGCAAAACGCCGTGGACCAAAAGCAGGAAACCAAACCTACCGAGGAGCCCAAAACCGAGCCACCCAAGACGGAGTCCCCACCCGCCGCCGCCGCAGAGGCAGCGGCCACCCCGGCGGCGACCACCGAGAAGGTCCCTGAAGAGGAGACCTTCACCTACCGCGCTCTGGTGCTCACCGGCTACGGGGGGTATGATAAAGTCAAGCTGCAGGTGAAGAAAGGCAAGCCGACACTCAAGGCTGGTGAGGTCCTGGTTCGGGTCAAGGCATGCGGACTGAACTTCGCCGACTTGATGGCCAGACAGGGGCTGTACGACCGGCTGCCGTCCCCGCCGGTTACCCCGGGAATGGAGTGCTCCGGGGTGGTGGAGGCTGTAGGGGAGGAAGTAACAGACAGAAAAGTAAGCACAAACTAGCTGTTGCCTTTTCTTTCTTTTACTGTGTCATATAAAAAAAACTTGCTGTGTTTGTTTTAATGTTTTGGTGATATGTATTTCATTCAGTTTGGGGCCGAACTGTTACATCTGGGCATGGGCGTGTCAGGCTTTTCTCCCTTCACTGGAAAAAAGTAGCGGTCGGGTTTCCATTTCCACGATTAAATTAATTTAACGTCATCAATCGATTGCAGGGCAATTCATCCAAAATACGGGGATAATATAAATCGGCTTTTTGGTTTAATATTGAGCTAATGTGGTTTCACATCCATTCATTCACTTCTGCGTAGAAAGCAGATGGCACTTGTAACGTGAAAAGCAATAAAGCATGTCAGTGTGCTCATGTTGATTTTTCATCTCTTTTGAAGAAGCCAAAAGTGTGTTAATGAGGCAAGTTGTGGACAATGCGGCCAACAGAGGCGTCGCCCCTCTTGTCTCCCCGGTTTTCGAATTGCGCTACCAGTGCGCACTTAGATTGAGCAACTTCAAGTACAAACTAGTTGCTGAGATTGAGAAGGATTCTCTGTTCACACCAAACATTCATGTTGAAAGTCTAAATCTATATAAACACATGTAATCTGTGGGATGCCTTCCATCCTTGCTGCACCTACGCTATGCTGCGCTTTGATGTGCGCCATGGTGCGGCGTGTTGCGTCAAGTTAGCTGGAGACACCGTGGACAAGACCGGAAATGAGTGTGTTCTGCCTTCAGAATTAAAGCTACTAACGCGTTCATGTGTTTATTAGCCTATCATATTTTGTTAAGAAAAAGAAGGAAGCAATTAGGTGTGAGAAAACGAGCACTTTTGATGGAAAATTATTTAAAAGAGTGGCTAATGGGTATACAAACGTGGCTCTACTTGCAAAATGTTAGGCTAATTAATAGGCATTTTATTTTGGAGAATATGGAACGCTGTCACAGTAAATATTATGACTTGACACCGGTGGCGGAGACCGAAGTCACCGACGCCTTTTGTTACCGGGAGCGACGATGGCGCACACACGAATGGAAAGGGCGAGGCGCGACGCAACAGACAGCATGGTGTGAGAAACTGAGTCAGTCGCACTATGTTCCAACAGATATCGAATCATATGTCCTGTGCTCAGAGATCTCTTTAACCCAGTGTTTCAACATCAAAAGTTCAAACCAGTGCGCTCTCAGACAATTAAGTAAATTAAACAGAATATTGAAGCCCCTTCCACCTTGATGGTCATCCACAAAGAACGATGCGTTGTGATGGCAGCAGGATTATTGGTGTCTGTCTTAAATTGCACGATGAGCCATATGAATCTATGTCTTGTCTCCTAGCAGCATGGCATCACCACGGTAACGCCTTTTAAAGGTTGTTAAAAAAAAAAAAAAAAAAGAACCCAAACGTTACAAAGCAGCCAATGATGACTCACGCTGCTTGTTGTACTAGTACCAGATTTTCTCACATCGTCCAGTTAATATCTGTGGACAACACCATGTGATGCAAGTGCAGAATCAGTCCATCTGACAGGGAGTGGCACATATGTCTGTAAGGTGTGGATCCCTAGATGGATGGCTAATCTATTGCAGGATAACAGTAATAGGGTTAATTAAATGATTGGTGATGGGTGAACTTACAGCAGCCAGACATCATAGAAAGCGAAGACCCCTGTGTTTCGAGAATACTTCATTGCTCCTTTCCACATTGTCAGGGATGTTGATTTGATTTAAAGGTCACAAAGCACACATAGAAACACACAGCCTATCGATACGCTCCTACATCCCCTTGCGGCCTTTAGCTTATAGAATTAGGAGACAATATTCCTAATGGATAGAGATCACTTTTGGCAGCTGACTCACATGGAATGTGCTGACCCCTGATGGCACAGAATTTTTGGGAGGCTCATCACCCACTGCTGCATTATTTGTCTGCCCTGTATCTCTCCCAGATAGACATATGCACACAAAGACATTCAACAGTGGGAGTGTCTGAGTGTCTTTCTTCCCATATATAATACATAAAGGCAATAATATATTGCTTCTTAATTAAATAAAGTAAGATAAACAGTGGTTAAGTAGAGTGCAATCCGTTTTATTTCATATTTCCAAAACATTGATATAGCATATTAGATATGCAATGCTTTAGGTTAATTTCTGAAATGCATGAGAACTGCTTTAAAATACAGAAAACTGTGTACAGTAGTGTTTTTGAGTCTTTTTAATGCTTCTACACTTTCTCCCCCCTTTGGCGAGTGCAAAGACTCGTGGGATTCTAAATTTCTCACTTCAAAGCATGACTTTAAAAGTGTTGTTGTGTTTAAACAGGTGGTTTTGTATTTAGACTCTGTTGCGGGTGTGTGAATGGGTTTTTGGTGTTTGTCTGCCCAAGGAGAGAGTTAAGGTTTATCTAGCTATGGGCCACCCTGACTAAGACACCCATAGCAATTAATGACATCTGGTCAGGATTCATCTTCAGGAAGTTTGTTAAAATGCAGAATAGGACAGTATTCACATACACATGTGGTGCAAGAAGTAGGGGAATTGCAAGAACACTGATGTCCTGTTATAAGAAACTTAAGTAAGGATATGCAGCAAGGACATGTAATAAACTGTGAAGTTATAGTTTAGAGCTCTCAGCTCTTTATTGTAGTTTACTAAAATTCTTAAGTATAGATAAAGGCTATTAAACATTTTTAGATTATGTTCAAAGATTAAGCAATATTTGTTTTGAAACTCAAATCAGTACATGGATCAAACAGTCCCGTACGCTGGTTTTTCCTCTATCTTGACCTCCTTTTATTGATTTTTTTTTTTCTCCTCCATTGTCTATCAGTAACTTTCCCTTCAAAGAACTATAAATTGACTGAAGTATTACAGGAGTTGAGTCACCTGAAATAACCCTAGCAGGCAAATGTGGGGAAAAGTAAAACACTGAGTAAGATCAGAAAAATCATGAATCACCCCGAAGCTCCCGTGACACTAAACATCAGCGGGTTTTTTAATGTTTTGTTTTTTGTTTGTTTTTTTTACATCAGTCCAGCTTTAAAAATGTTCTCCCTCGGTGAGGATCTCGCCCATATGTTCTCAATTATCTCCCTGGCCCACATTGTCAGTCTGGTATTTCCTCCATCAATCCTCCCCTGCCTTTATCTATAGCTTTTTTTCCTTTCATATAATCTCTTAATTCTGTCTATGACCGCTGGGCTATCGGCGACTTGCTCTGTCGTGCTGCCTTCACTTATTCTGGCCTTGTAACAGTTGCTGGCTTTCTCTTCTGGAAATTTCTAAAGGTGAACAACTAGACTTTATTAATTCATCTGAGGGGAAAAAAGATGATGGATAAAATATAGAGATGCAGCAAGTGAGTGCAAAAAGCAAAAAACAGCTTGCAGACCATCACGTAGTTTGCTGGATGGGAGCTGGGTGTGGCCTTAACACCATACAAACTCCATGTTGAACCTAACGCCTACTGATGCAGCAGAAATATGTATGCTTTAATTTTATTCACAGGAGTCACAAGAGCTGTGTGGGTGTTATGTTTAGCCTTTATCTTTCGCCTGAACCTGACTTTGTTCAACCTTTCTTTTTTTTTTTAAACTTGATAATTTTTTTGCCTACATCATCAAAGCTCCAAGCCACAAAGCAGCTGACTAGGAGGCTTGCATACCCCAAAATTGAATCACCATCTGATTAAGTCCATTCATATACAATGTCTTTGTTCAAGGTGCCTGCGCTCCTCACCCTAACTACATCTGATGCAGCATGAAGGCAGAGAAAGGAAGTGCAAGAAGAGGCTATGCGTTTGTCACACTGTGAAGATGTTGTAACAGAAGTGTCACAAGGCTGGTTTATTTGGCCTTGAATGTTCCTACGCAGCTTCTGTGTGACTGACAGTAACTCACATGCTTTACATGGGCATGGAAGAATGGCTGCAAATGCATTTGTGAGTCATGTTTGTTTCCTGTAAACGCCTGAACTCCCCCGCGTATCGATTTGTACCACACTGCACCCCCAATTAAATCACAGAGGTTGATGAATTTGAAGATCCCAGCGGTAAGAAAAGACAAGGAGATGGAAATGTGAGAGAGCTGTCAGCAAGCCAAGGGAAGTAGCCCGTGGTAAAAAAGTGATAGTATACTCTGAAATATACCAAATGACTCAGCCTTTAGACAGAAAGATGAGGGTATGAAAAGAGAGAGAGATCTCTCTAATTGGAATGGATAGACAGCGAGGCGCATGGCTCCCTCCAGACCATTAGAGAAGCCCGGGTGGAGAGGGTTTGTTCCCAGGAGGCGAGAGCTTGTCTTATGCTCAGCCATGGGGAAGAATCTGGCAGGGACTGTGATGGGTGGAGAGAAGCCAGGGGAGAAGATGGGCCCCATTGTCCTGTCTCACTGATGAGGAAGAGGTGATACGGGACGCTCCTCACAAGGAAAAGAAGAAAAAGGATGGTTAAGACAGAAAGAGACAACAGAGGATGAAGAACTGGTGATGAAAGAGGGGATGTCAAAGAAGTCACAGACAGGATGAGACGCGGGACTGGAGAAGGGGAAGGAAGACATTCTATAGTTATAAGAGGAAAAGGAGTCAGGAAGTGAAAGAGAAAGAAGGGAAGAGAAAAAGTGGGGAGAGAGTGGAAACGAGGTGGGAGGGTGAGCTATGTCAGGAGCTGTGGTTAGGGGGGAGGAAGAAAACAGGAAAAGATTTATAATGCTACAGTTGTCGTTGTTTCTTGTGTCCCTCGACTAAGTTCTCCTGATTGGTTAGTTAGCCCGCTGGGGAGAGGGGGGGTAATATCATGGCTAATTCTTGTGGCTTTTGCGAATTGGAGGATCCTGCTTTGATAAGGATAGTCTGATAGCGGTAAAAGGACAAGATGGTGATTAGGATATGAAACACACATTGCACCTGGGACCAAAGTTGTTCTAAACCAGTACACTGGCAAAATTATTAAATGCTTCTCACATGTTTTCTCATATTAAGAGCCAAGAGGGCACTTATGATGTAGTGATTGTTTGGTTTTTTCCCCTTCTTGAGTGTTATTTCCTGATCGCATTTAATACTTTAATTCTTTCTCATGTTTTAATACGATGCATGTTGGTTTTTAAAGCTAACAAAATCTTCGTGCAAGCAGTTAACCACTTTCTTCTTTTTCTTTAACTGCATCACTGTTTTTCTTCCTTTATAAACTCGGCGCAGCTCTGGTTACTGTTCTTATTCTGCTCTAGTTTATCGCTTTCCTTCTTTGCTTCCACACTTTAAAAGCAAAGTGTTTGAGTTTGGTGACCGAGGTGGCCGCATGTTTGTGTGTGTTGCTATAAGATAAAAATAAACCTTAGTCTAACTATTTCTGTTCTGTGGATTGCATCATTCACACTGCACTAAGGACTATGAGATAAAGATAGCAGGAGATGAACAGACCAGCGCCTCCAGCAGTGAAATGGGTTCATCTCAAGAACTCAGTCGGTTAAAGTATTGCAGAATTTAGACCTTATTTAAGAAAATAGTTTAAAAATCTGTTATACATACATTATTGTAATGTGTCACTCTGCAGTGGATACAATATTGACCCAGAGACAGAAAGGAGAGACTTTTCCCTGGCTTACATCATTGTAAGGTGGTCCACGGGATTCAGATATATTTTAGTGGGAAACAGATATCTTACTGATTTTCCAGTGCTTTAGGACTTTGGTGTCAATCTTTTTTGTCAGGTGGGATGAACTCAAAAATCTCCTCATCGACACCACTCATCAATAATGCAAATGTGTTCAATTAAATGAATTTTAAATGGGATCTTATTTTAATTCTGCATGTTCCAGTCATTTGTAGAGCTGCAAGTTGCACTGGAAAACTTGTAACCATTTCAGTGATTTATCCATTCATTTTAGCCTACATTCCATTCATCTATACCTTTAGTTTGCTGTTTAAAGTATTGTCCATGATGCTAATTCACTCACTTGTTTTCTCTGCGTCCATAATCTCTAATTATTTTTAATGCAGATTCGTTAAGAAAATAAATTGTTCACGTGTTAACGTAATATGTGCATGTAATGTAATCAGACCATCTATAATCACTATTCATTTACCCCCTAACAAGCTCTGGCCCCCGGGTTACAAGAACTGAATTTACAATTTCTTTCCACCCATGTCTTGCTGTGCTCTTTGTTTCAGGTTGGTGATAAGGTTATGGTGCTGAACCGCTTTGGGCTGTGGCAGGAGGTAGCAGTGGTGCCGGCAAACCACACCTTCCTAATCCCAGAGGGGATGAGTTTTGAGGAGGCAGCAGCCCTGCCTGTCAACTACATCACTGCCTACATGATGCTGTTTGACTTTGGCAACCTGCGACCCAACCAGAGCGTGCTCGTCCATGCGGCTGCAGGTAAAAACTAAGCAGAAACCAGTTTTCAAAAATATAGAGAAATTTTTATGCGCATGTGGAACACACAGACTCCTTGTTTTCTGCCAGGCATAGGTTGAAGATACATTGATAAAAGGGATTGTTACTTCAACCACTGTGCTTGGAGCTTTGAATAATTGCCTGCATTCCAAAAAGGTCATATGTAAATAAATGTAATCCTACAGCTATTTGTCAGTTTCATCTTAGTTTGCACCATCTCTGTGATTGTGAACTGTGTTTATATCAACCTCTTTAATAGAGTTAAAGAGACCATTTTACAGTTCATCAGAAGAACACAAATCAAAGATACAAAGCTGGTATTACAGACTAAAAAAAACACCCTTTGGCACTTTCACTTCTTGACTTTCTCCTTCTCTGCGTGCCCTGTTTATGCATTTTTCTTTATGAATTATAGCCAATGGAAAAGGTCCCAGACTTCATCTGTATGAGATATGGCTCAGTGTTTTACTCTCTCTAGGACTACACTAATATAAGAGCACCTGCCACCTGGAGTGTAAACGGTCAACGTTCAGAGCGAGTGGGGGGAGGGAGAGAGATGGGGATTGAGGGAGTAAAAGCACCTGTTTTGGGGTGTGATCCACAAAGCTTGAGAGCATTTAATTCTGCTCTGTTTACACAATCAGGCCAGCTGGAGAGAACTGAAGAACACTAGCCAAAATAAGACGCTCTCTCATTCTCCGTTCCCCTTTTCTGCTGTCTACCACTGCACATTTCTCACTTTTTGTCTTATTCCCACTTTAATTGTGTAGAGGGAGCAAGAAAGGGGTCCCTCAGCTTTGGGAGCAGTTTGTGGGTGAGGATTGCTAAGAAACCTGACTGCCAGGTGAATGCATCCCCTGACATTAACACTGAAAAAAGAATGAATTTGTAAGCTAAACTGCGATATGCCCCGAGCTGAATGACAGCAAACGTGCTCATAGTTGTGGAACTGGTGGTCTACAGAGGAATCCCAAATGTTTGCATTAATCATATCATCTAGTTGATGCAATTCATCCCTGTGAATACAAAAACTGTATGGCCCAAGGGTTCCTGTGCAGAGTGTGTTGTCGATGAGAGGAATGCTGTGTGGTGTGGTGTAAGACACATTTCCCTGCTGGTTTGGTTGATGCGGCATCTCTGGTTTCTCAGGGCAGGCTGCCAATCTTGGCTCGCCAGCTGTCCGGACATCAGGATTGTAAAAGCACATTGCTGAGGCTATGACAAAAACATTTGCTGAACAGTCTTGCCAGTGCTCTGTCATTCCTTGCATGTGTAAATAATCATTGGAAATAGTGTACGTCCTGCTCTAAAAGCTAGCAGTGTGTATATTAGTAGTGCCTTTTCTGAATAAGGTGTTAGAGCGTGAGAGCTGCGTGCATCCTTCTCTTAACATCATCATCGGCTGCGTGGCTCAAAGTGTGTGTGTGTGTGTGTGTGTGTGTGTGTGTGTGTGTGTGTGTGTGTGCGCATGTGCGCGTGTGTGTGTGTGCGCGCGTGTGTGTGTGTGTGGGTCCCACCCTGAGTCTGTCAAAATTGTTCCTGATGTTCTCTGATTAGTGTGATCAAAGGTGTCTGCTGTGACAGGGTCAAAGAGAGATGGGGGTGGGGTAAGACTGAGTGTCTACAGACCTATCTGCGCTGTTCTTTCAAGTCTGTTTTCCAATAACAAGAAGGAGATTAAAGCCAGGGGTGCTTATGTTCCTTACAAAATGTATTCCACCATTCCAGTGCAACTGGTTATTTCAAATTAAGACCTAACAGGCTTGTCTTTCAACCATCAATGGAAACCGGAGTAACCAAGAGAACTCTCACAGACACAGGGAGAACACACAAACACCATGCAAAAAGCCACAAGCCAGCAGGCTTATGGATTCAAACACAGGACCTTCTTGCTGTGAGGTAACCGTGCAAACCACGGCACCGCTGTGCTCTTCCGCTCAGACAGTAATGAAACTGAACAATTTGCTGCATGTAAGTGTGCGGAAGCTGAAATTTCTGGCCCAGAGTAAGAGAGACAAGCTTTATGAATACGCACTATTTTTATAAATATATAAAAAATAAAAAGTGGTATCAAAAGTATGCTAGTACATATTAGTCTAAAGCCTTTTACTAAATGAAAGTTTAGCTTGCACATAAAGACTTGTTTTTTTTTATGTCATTCATGTTATTGTAAATGAAATTTCTATAATTTCTGACAGAAAAAGAAAGTGATTTGATGATCATGGGAAACTTTCAGTACTTTCTAACATGTTTAAAGACAAAACAATTACCACTTTGTTTTTAGATAATAAACAACTTAACTGCTAACACAGGCATTGCTTCTAGCTTTATAGTAAAGTAATCTAAGGCGATGGTTCCCCTTTTTGGCTAACACTGAAGCAATGTTTACCTGTGACCCCTTTTTGCAGTCCATGATTAAGCACATCACATGATTGAGTTCTGAGCACATCACGACTCAAATATCCCTGGTTTCATTTTGACATGGAGGGGGCAGGGGTTATGACTCTTAGTTGGACTTTCCATATTGTTCATACTCACAAGGCACTCTTATTATGTGTAGTAACTTTGAGAAGATTTATCTTTTATAACATCATTTGTTAGTGCTGGTGTTTGTTATCATCTGTTTCCACAGGTAAAATTAATCGATATGCAATTCCAAGGTACATGCATCTTTTATCCTATGAAGTTATGACACAATAGTGAGTTACAGCTAAACCTTTCTCACAGCTCCACCCATTTGACTAGCATAAATAGGCAAAGGGATTTACATTAGACTCATTAGACTGTCTCAAAATTTTGCAATTGCTGGGTGCATGTGGAAGTGCACCCAAACAAACAACACTGATCTTGTGTGTAAGACATGTCTGCATAACACCACGTTCTTGCAACATTTGTTTATGTTGAGCAAAGATAATATAGTGAGCTTTAAGATGAGATTAACTGGGCCACATAACCCAGGAGTAGCACAGGCAGTGATTGGTTTTTCAACCTCAGTGACAAAGTACAGTTGTAACTACGATATAAACTGGTTATTTTTTCTTTTTATTGAAGGCCAAGATTGACAGCTTTTTACCACATAGACTCTCTGTTTGAGTAATTTTCTTCATTCCTCACCTTCATGTCTTTCTAGTAAATTCTTGAGGGTTCATCCTCTGAGTGACTGTTTTTCTTTCTTTCTTTTTTTCTTATAAGAATCTAATCTGCTAATTAATCGCTTTGGAAAATGATTAATTAAATTATATTTAAAGCGTCCCTGAAGGTCCTAAAACCTTTAGTTGAACAATAATTCCTAATAATGAACATCTAATCATATCATTTTTGACAGATTTGGGAGTTTTTCTTATATAAAGGTTACTAACATTGATGTATATCATAGATAAGAAGAATAAAATGCAAAAAAAATCTTTAAGTCAGGGGACAAGTAGCAGAATCCTGGAAGACCAACAGAAGAGGGATCTCCTCTTCTAGAATGGATTTACAATATAGAGAAAATTATGTCATTAAAAAAAAGTTGGTCTCTTTCAAGAAATAATCTGGCCCCTAAATGGTTAACTTGTAATTGTTCCACTTTATTTTAAGACCTGATGAATGAGCTGAAGAAATACTGGTAGGTATACTGGTAGGTTTGTATACTTTCGGATGGAGGAATTTTTTATGCTATTCTAACTCACTATATGTTTATTATAATGACATGAGGGTCATTCTAATTGTTAAACTGTGCATGTGAAATTTCACAGAATCCATCCATTCTAAGCTTCTTATCCTTTTCGGGGTGGCGGGGGGGATGGAGCCTATCCCAGCTATCTTGGACGAGAGGCTGGGCACACCCTGGACAGGTCGCTAGTCTGTCGCAGGGCTAACACACAGATGCAGACAACCATTTAGACTCACATTCACATCTATGGGCAATTTAGAGTTTCCAATTAACTTATCCCCACTAATTGCATGTCTTTGAAAGAAAAAGACATCCAAGTAACCAGAGAGAACCCATGTGAACATGGGGAGAACATGCAAACTCCACACAGAAAGACCCTGGCCTGATGGTGGAACTGAACTCAGGACCTTCTTGCTGTGAGGCAACATTGCTAACCACCGTGCCACCATATTTCAAGATTTAAAGATGGTATGAAACTGAAGTAAAGGTTACCGGTAATGTCAGAAATAATAACATAACCCTTCGCAGCTGGTTGCTTTGAATCAGTGCCTTCTAAAAAAAATTTGCCAGGTCTCACTTCAAAAGCTGGAAAAAAGTTCACACCATACATGCCAAAAAGTTTTATCATTCTGTAGAAATAAAAAAGATTCAACAAGTATTTCAGTGTAATGAAGGCCAGCACTTATTTTTTTATATTTTGGTCTCTATTTTCCCTATAAAAATAATTTATTCATTAGTTTTACTCCAAATTTCTCCCAGGTCATTTTCAACCTCATTTTGTGAAAAGTTGCATTAATGGTGGTGATAAATTTTAATGCTCTTGCTGATGGAAAGCAGTGACAGATGTTCATGGGAATAACCTGCTGAACTCTGTTGTGAGCATCAGGGATGCTTTTGTGTCTCCATGTTTTCTGGTAATGTCACATCAGCATGAAGAGCAACATTTCCTCAAATGTATGGTGACCTTAACCCATCAGGATCAGGTGACCAGATAGGAATGCCTGCCTGGTGTTTAGACTCTGTCTGTCAGTCAGGCCTTTATGTGCATGTAAGTAAACTCTGGTGAATAGTCCTCAGCTGCTTCTCTCGTGGGTCCGCTCCTGTCCTTTCTCTCCAAACAATGGCTTTTTGTATTTCCTCCCATCGTGCCTCTCTACTCCACTGCGTTTCACATCTGCATCCTCCGTTGTCCTCCTCCGCCTCCGGCACTCCGTAACCTCTGCTCCCTCTGCTTGACCTCTCCATATCCGTGCTCTAGTCCTCGTCATCGGGGAACGTACGCACGTTTCCCCTTTTGTTTTCCCCAGAGGGCTTGGGTGGGGACGAAGTTTAGCGGCATTAGGATGCATCTCGTGGGTTTTTCACTGTACCCAGCCAACTGCCTTTCCTCTGACCTCTCCCTGAACTGGCCCTAATGTTTATGAACCCTGGCCAGTCGTCGCCCCCCCACCACACCCACACTACACATTCCTGCATACATATGGGGCTCCACTGCTTCCAAACATGACGTCTACCTCTGTTTTATTTATGACTGACTGCGGTCCAGCATTAGGTGTCACGCATTGTGTTGGAGATGTAGAATGCATAATAAGAATTAGGTGGCGCTGTAGGGGAGGATTCTGCTTCTGTGCTTCAGCCATGTCCCCCATGAATGCCTGGATTTCCAGCTCAATCTTTCACTGCTTAAAAAAAAAATACTCTGCACACTAATAGCACTGTAAGGTGCTTTCGTCTCCATCATATGTTATCAATTATCTCTGCTCATAAAGTTTGAGGTTCGTGTTTTGGATTTTATTTTTCTCAGCGACCAATTATGGTGGCTGCTGCAGCTGCATCTTCCTGGAGTGTATAGGATAGCCTTACGCCAGGGTTACACTGAGGATTAGCTGGCAAGAGTTGAAGTGAGAGGCTTCCAGCTGCTGTATGTTGGTGAAATACACTCTTGACTGTGATGGGGGACAGCAGTCACAGCTGAGGAGTTAAATCCTTGTTAATGGTAATCTGTAGAGCTGATGGTCCTGGAAGTAATTTCTACTCATGTAAATTTCAGCTTGAAAGCATGCTTTTAATCTCCATTGCGCCGTGTGAATTGTGAAAGCAATAATGAAACAACTGAAAATTTCTTAGACCATTTTTTTACCTTTGAATCCCTCATGCCTCTGCAAACAACTAATGTGAAGGTATGTTATTTTTAACTGCTTTCATACTTGTCCTGCTTTAGAAGCAGCTGTCGGACAGTTCTCTACATAGCACATTGAAAGGACTTGGGGAACTTGGGTATCTGAAATAATTACAACTTTTCCTTTTTTGTGGGGGGGGTTCTATATGCACCTCAGTATTGCAAGTGTACTGTCAGTGATCTCTGAATGCTTAGTGAGTGAAACAGGTGGCTGGATCTCTCGGGTTTGGTAAATGAGAACCATATCCTGGTATAGATCTTCATGACTGCTGTCAAACCTTCAGGCAATGCCTAAGGCATATGTGTAAGCCACCAGTGCGCAGTTGACTGCAGATGGGACTGGCAAAATGTGTGTTGTTTTTTGTTTTTTTTTGTTTTTTGGGGGGTTTTTGGGGGGGATGTTGTATGATTCCAAGAAAGATTCTTATTTCAGTGTAATTTTCTCCTCCCAGGACTCCCTCACAGATTACTGTTCTCATCAATTATTTACCAGCTAACAAAGTCCCTTGCTGTTTAAGCATTAGCTCATGCGTACTTACATCTCTGGCTCTCACAGATTTGTTGCTCCTTGGAGTGATTACAAAAGTCTGTGTCTTTATAAATGATTTCCCTTCCTCTTCTTTCCAGTCTGTGTGCACAGGAGGTCGTACCCTAGTTTAGCAAATGCTAATTCACTCTGACCACTAAGCGGGAATCTGGGCTGCGTGGTTGAACCGTCTCTGCGTTCCCTGGGCCTGGCATTGCCGGCAGGCAGATCAGCTGCACAGATAGGAAAGAGAAACCAGGGCAACCTCCAACCTAACCCACCAATCACGTTGCTTGTTCGCGCTCTCATTGCTGTAGCCGTTGACAAATGACCCCATCTACCCTCATCCCAACCACCACATACAGTCACAGGTGTATGTGAAACCTTTTTCAGGACACCTGTTTGTGTGATCGTATCTGTATCTGTGTGGCAAAACAGAATAAGTGCACGCCAGCTTGTGTTTCATTTTGCGACAAGAAAAGAAGGTTATGTCTATACCTTTACATGCATATTATTATTTGGTCTGTGCTGTGACTGTTTTTATGTTAGTGCTACGTGAGAATCATTACTCAGGAAATTATAGGGGCCACCATCACATATGTGCAAGGGATGTTTTTTTATATATTTTTTTTAAATTCACTCACAGTAACTAAAAGTAGATTTCCTGTATGAAACACAGAATTTCAACATTAGAGAGAGCACATTAAACTGCTCTTCAAACCCACAGTGCAAGTACACACACTAGAACAGTCATTCCAGAAAACACAGTTTGTATAATGTAGTATAATACCTCAAAAGTACACATTAACAACAGCCAGCCACAGCTCCTTTTGTCATTACAGGAGTTGTATCTGAAGTCAATTATAGAGCTTAAAAGAAGAGCAAGAATCTCAACAAGTTGAACCAAATAAACTTGTTGAGATTCTTGCTGTTCTTTTAAGCTCTATTGTAACCCTGCCATGGTGAGTCTGGGTAACAAGAGATTCCTGTATTTCATTCTTTGTTAGCCACTAATGATAGGTTAAGGAGGACATGAGTCCTTCTGTGAAGAAATCCCAGAAAAAGAAACAAGGACCAGGGACTAGTCATCTTCTGGTGTTGACAGTAACCGTACGGCCTCCATCCGTCCCCATACTAACACCTGAAATCACAGACTGACTCATACAATTGAGTAACACCGTGACGTGTAAGATGATCTTCATTTGGGCAAGTAACACAAAACGCTGACAAGGATATGGCTTTAAAGTTGATTGACGCTCGACGCGGATATTTTATTTATTTTTATAAATCTGAAAAATATTTCTCATGTCCCCACCCTCCCCTGCTGGTGAACTCTGGGTGTGGAGCAATAATAGTGGCCTCAGTGTCAGTTTGGATTCCACTGTGTTTTGGGGAAAATTCCTCTTCACTCCTAACTCATATTGTGGAAGCCAAGTGCAATTTGTGCCAGAATGTTAGAATGTACGGATTCAGGGAAAGACAAAAACCCCACTGTTTATCCAGCTTCTCCAGAGAGGGAGAGGGAAGAACACAACAGATAGGTGGATGCTTTTTGACATTTCCTAATCGCCGAGTGTAAACAATTCAATTGAATCTTCAGGAGAAGAAATGTAATTAGCAACAAAAATGTACTTAAGCTGCTTTTTGCTTCCCTGAGCAAATGGATTAGTGTTTGTGGCTGGTTCTAAATTAACATGAATTCACACTCTGCTCCTGCCAAGAAACATTATTTTAGTTAAAAGAAATAGATATAAAGGGAAGACTTATAATTCAGGAACACAAGCAAAAGCACTAGGTTAATAAGAGGTTAATATTTTAATCTTGGCATATTTGTGAAGATTAGCAGATACCAGCAGCCATTAAGAGCTGTTCAAAGCATGACCCCGCTCCTCTCTCCTTTGTGATCTGTGCATGTATCAATGTGTGTGTCTGTGTGTGTGTATTTGCGAATCGAGATGGGGTGCAGTAAGGGGTTCTGGCACAGCTCAGGAGTCTTGTGATGGAGGATCAGGAGTTTGTTCTCATGGGATTCAGAAACAGGTACCGTTCTCCTCATTGGCCACAATGTTTCTTTGACTGGAAACATTTGTAACCAGCCAGTATGAACTAATTTTGTCTTCTCTCGTTATCAAAATATGGGTGTACAATATCATTAAAACAGACACTTATTGCTACGTTTTCCCCTCACTATGTATTACTGCAACAGAAGGGGAAATTACTATGTTTACTACAGTAGCATTGGTTAAACATTAATGTGAGTGCATGGCTGCAAGTATGCAGGGAAAATGGATGCATCATCATGTTGGACACTTTTTAACACCTGTGGGTTGCTACTATGTGACAAAGCCATTGACTAAAAACAGCTCTTAAACCTCCCACATGACAGGCGATGCATATTCAACAATTTCTCACTTTGTCTGCCTTCCCCTCTACCTCACACAAACTGTCGCGTGTGCACTAGTGCAAAAACTCAAGTCAAGCAGGCATGTTTGCGCTGTGTTCGAATGTGTGGAAACATGCATGCAGCTTTGTGATGAACTGTTTGTTATCACATATTAATTATAACGTAAGATATGATACTAATGACAAACTTGCCCAAAGCAAGAGCAGTTATTGAAACAAAATGGCTCCCTCTGCTCAGTCATTGTCGGCAATTTGGCCGAGGTTTCCTTGGCAACGCAAACTTGGTTTCTCACTGAGGACAAGGAGAGACGGTGCTGTTATAACGCAGCCGTGACGGCACTCACATCCAACAGCAACAGCCTCGATTTTGTTTTCTCGTCAGTTGTACCCTCGGTGTCAGCAGGCGTGATTATAGTAACGAAGAGCGGCTGATTCATCTTTCCTGGACTCGGGCTCTTACATCAACAAAACAACACAGAATACATTTCTTTCTTTACACTGAAATGAAGGTTTGTGAAGGAAGCAAATTAAAATGATTTGGATTTGTCTTTACAAGTTTTTTGACCCTTTTTTTGAACCCTGTGAAAGATTCAAATCTAACAGAAAATGAGATCAGAATCATTGCTGTGAACCATGCAGTGTTTGTTTTAAGTCTTTTGAACTGACTAAAGGAATTATTGTGATTTTAAATATGCCGTTCGCTGTAACTACCTTTTTTTTTTTTCTTTAAAAGACGCTCCTTGAATGATTTTGGTGACTGTGTATCAAAAAACAGTTTATTGTTCACTTTCATTTTTGTTTCATGTCCAGCAGCAAGAGCTTTGATTCTCATACCCTTCAATAACGTTGGTGTCAGTAGGCTTGATAACACCAATGCAGAGTGATTGATTCACCTCTCCTGGTCTAAGTCTGTCAAATTAAAATCACAAAATAAAAAGAATTTCTTGTCACCACATTGAAAATAAGGCTTTTGAAGCAGTTGAATTTTTAAAAATTGGGCTTTTATTTCCTGGTTCTTTCTCCTCTATAACACATTTTAGTTACAAAACTTTCATTTATTTTTAACACTGGAGTAAAAGCAAACCATTTTATTTTTCATGCTGGTAAGAGAATGGGGCCTAATCCTATCATTAAATCTTGGTTCAGTTTATTTATTTTTTGCTGTTTTTATGCAATAGTGCATCCGCAGAGAGGAACTGCTGAGACGTTGCTCTGAAAAGACTGGTTCACTGGCTCAGAATAATCTTTACGTTTATATGAAGGGACCAGAGGTGCATCAGTGTCATCTGATGCACAACATTCGCTCTGTGCATCACAAAAGAAACGAAAATTCCAACGTTATCGAAACCACTGAAAACAACACATCCCACGGCATGTTCAAAACACTTTGCTACTGTGTGCATTTTATCACTGTATGTAAAGATAACTTATTGACAACAATCAATTCCACAAGTCTAATCTTTTGCACAAGGGCAATCAAATGTGTGCTTCTCATGCATGTCTCTGTCTTCCTGTCTTTAAGATGATCTTGCTCTTGATCTTCCATAGTCTACTAAATATTTAAGTGTAGATGTCTATGTAAGCATGCAAATTATTCATCTACTCCAAACCTTTCTAGCAGACAGGCAGCCCAACTATGCAATTAAAATTTTGTTATTTAAATATGTTTTGCTTTACTCTCTGATTCAGATAAGATGCACTCTTTACTTGGTCAGGCATGAATGACCTTTATGGATGCCTTTCAGTTCAAGTCCTCAAGTCAGGCCCTATTTCAAACAAGCCACTGCTTATCAGTAACCTATTACTTCTTGCGCTGGCTGCCTTTGCAAACACTGGCAGAGGCTTTTGCCACAACTATGTACACACTTTGGAATACAGCACACAAAAAACACAGATATCCAAAACATCCAATCTGTCTTTAAAGTCTTGGACAGTGGAGCCCTTTTTGTTTTCAGCTGACATGATCATAAGGAACTATGTCATTTGTAATTCAACTGTCATTTTCCAAATGGTGGGGAAAAAAGACTTGAGCTCCTTTTTTTTTTCTTTTTTTTTTTTTTTGACTTTGGAATTTTTGACAGGTTGTTTCAAATAAGAGAACCAGAAATTCGATGTCATTTGAGCTACAATGGCTACTTTCTCCAGACCTGGATGTGTGTGGGTGTCTATTCACCCCAGGCCAGCTGGGTTAATGTGATTGTGTTTAATGCGCTCCTTACATACCCCTGAGCAAAACACATTCACACTGATATTGACTTGCTTGTTTGGGAGAATTAATAATTAAAATCACATTTACCTGCCATAAGTATGTGTAGAATGGAAATTCCTAGATGCTTGTGTTGAGGTATGTTTTGTTCAGGGTGTCGCCTTGAAAGATTAAGTTGGTTATAAATCCATGCCAAATAGAGTTTGCACTAGAATTCATTACAAATCGTGTTTTTTGCAGTTCATGATTTCACATATCAAATTAACTCTTGTCTTCCTTCAGGTGGTGTGGGGATTGCAGCTACTCAGCTGTGCAAGACAGTGAAGGATGTGACTGTGTTTGGCACTGCTTCAGCCAGTAAACATGAGACCATCACCCAGGGTGGAGTTACGCATGCCATTGACTATCGCACCAAGGACTATGTGGAGGAAGTCCGCAAGATCAGTCCAAAAGGTAAGAAAATTAGCCATCTGCACTGTTAAAGCTGCCTAAATTCATATTGAGACTGTTTCATATTTGAAACTGAAACAATCTGAAATTCAGATTGATATTTTCCCCTGGCAAGAACCAGTACTGTGTGACTGCAAACACTGAGATGATACATTTTCAACCACATTGTCTTTCTCGACAGAGCTGGCTGCAATGTGCACTAGACGGATAGCATGTAGGGAGTCATTTTCCCTACCCAGCAAACTCATTTCACTAAACAGTGACTGTTTGGATTCCCACTGCCACCAACAACGTATCCACACAGTTTTATGTAGATGGACTCGCCAAGATGAGCACAAAAGAATTCAGCTTTTCAGTAAAATGAAACAATGTTCAGTTCCTGTTTCTCCTTCCAACTACTGCTGTGATCCTAGCAGGATGGAGACTGTTATTATGCTGGTGGCTCATTTCATAGTCCCCTCTTCAGGCCGTCTCTGTTCTTTGTAACATAGAGTTAGACAGACAGGCATTACAGAGACAGATAGCGAGAACTGACACTTTGGACACAATGTATCTAATTAGAAGCCTGGATCAATGTGCAGTCCTGCTCTCTACCTTTCCCTCTGTGTCTTTGGCTGCCTGTCAATTTATGTGTGCTGTGGTCAAGGCGGAGTCCTGCTGTGAGCCTCCCACAATCAATAAAAGCAGGGTTTAATAGAGCAAGGAGGGGTAGCCCAATTTGAGGAGTCCCCTCTGGCGGAAAGGAGCATCATTAGGCCTGAGCTTATATAGTTCACCATTAATAAGCCACGAAGAAACCTTCATAGTTAGATTGCCATCCTTTACCATCTGTTCAGAGGGTAGGTTATTATTCTATCCTCCAAGGAATGGACAGCAACAAAGTCATTTTATCCCTCTGGTCTGATCAGTGACAAGAATGAAAGAACATCAAACAAGCAGGCCCTTACTCGACTCTTCTTCTTACGTCTCTTGGAATATATGGGCTCGTCTCTGTGCAAACATGGTGCAACTTGGCCACACTTGCTACTCCCAGTGAACTCTGCCATGCAGAGGTGGCTGCTGAGGAGACTTGGCAGGCTGTTCTCTCTGAATTCACACCAGTGATGACTGTCCCTTTCTTCTCTATTCTGCTCCAGGGATGGACATAATACTGGACCCTCTTGGAGGATCAGATACCCATAAGGCCTACAACCTGCTGAAGCCTATGGGCAAACTTATTACCTATGGTAAGTAGAAAAACAAGGCCAATGCTTGAGAGTCAGTTGGTAATTTTCACGAGACAGCTATCCACAACATTGCTTTGGAAGAACAGGCCAATAATTTGGGCTGTAATTTTTTAACTATACTATTAAGTGGCCACCTTTTTTTTTTTTTTTTTTTTTTTTTTTTTTCTAAAACTTAAGGTCTAAACAAAAATGTTGGTCATTATAATTGTTGGTGACCTTATTATAGCGCCATGTAACATTAGTAGGAATGCTAAGGCTTCAATTTACTGCTTCATTTTTTTTAACTGCAACTCTACAGCTTGAAATAAAGCACATCAACAAAAGACAATATACCCAATATAAGACCGATGATGTCAAACCTTTAATTTGTAGCAGACTAGTAGAGTGGTGGGCAGAATAGAGGCCCATGTCATCGGCATGCTGCATGTCATTCGTGGGAAGCCCTTTACACTAGCTGTGTTGAGATGCCAAACTCGAACCAGTATACATGCAGTGGGTGGGGTCGGCATCCATGGAGAACAGGGTGCTCCCTTTGCATGTTGCTCAGAAACCTACTACCCAGCATGGTGCCCTCCACCCTCGCCCATTCATCCATGTCACCCCCACAAAACCCTCCAGCTCCACCCCACCATCCTCTCCCTCAGCTTCTTTTCCAGCTTATCAGAAGTATGCGTAGCCGAACAATGAGTGTTTTATGCGCAAGAAACCTGGAATGTGTCTGAATGTAGCAGACTGGGTCCCTCTTTCTGTCAGAGCATGCTTTGTGTCCCCTGTTTCCCTTGAGAAAAGCTCACACAGTGAGGCCATAGGCTACATGAACGCAGGATGAGGGGGAATAGGGATGTGTTGACAGTGACAGCTGAAGTGCTAAAGAGGGTTTTTTTTTAGGGTGGAAGGTGTAGGTGAGAGTTTGAGGACTGAGGGGAGACAGAAGGGAAACAACAAACTCGATATAACAAGGTGCAGCACTTGACGCTTGACAGAGATATTCAATTTACAGTGACGTAAAACAGCCAAAACGGCAAATCTCCACACTAAATGACCAGTTAAAAAGAAACATTTGTGATCTTTTTGTGTACATTACTTGACAAAAAATTATCTGTCATCCAATTTTCTGCTCATTTTTTAATACATTAATAGAGTGGGTCTTTCACCACTAAGATGAAAATAGGTTATCAGGAAATGAAAATAGGTTATCAGGTGGGTAAAGCTGTTGCAGATGAAAAAAACTGAGAAAGTTGGTGGGGGACTGGGAAATTTCATAATTGAATCTCATGGCAAAATTTTGTCCTGGAGAAAATACTGTATTATTACTACCACAAAGAAGATTTAGACTATTTTGGCAGGCGTGCATGCATGTTTCTGTCTGTGGAAAAATAAGTATTAATCCTCACCACTGAGGATGAGAAGTTGAGATCAAAACTGAGGTGTAGTTTGAAAATGGGTGTGGTCTAACAAAAGAGTTCCAGTTCCTTCCCCATCTATTTACAACTCCCCATATTATATATCTTAATATCTATAGACATATAAATTTGCCAGCCTCAATAACAGTTCAATGGTAGGAGCCAACACAAAGAGTTTTGAGTAGTCTGTGTTTCATGAATTTAAGGTAGTCACAAAACCTTTGACTGCAGGTGTGTAGCTGGCCTGCTCTAAGTTAGTTTCTAGTTGAAAGTCTTTCTTAAGCTTTTTATTCCAGTGATAAGCGATTTAAGCTCTTACTTTTTCTGCCAGGAGCGGCTAACATGCTGGCAGGACAAAAGAAGAACCTGCTTGCTGTGGCAAAGAACTGGTACCACCAGTTCTCCATCCACACACTCAGCTTGATTCAGGGAAACAAGTCGGTGTGTGGCTTCCACCTTGGCTACCTAGATGGGGAGACAGAGCTCATCACCGAGGCAATGAATACCATTCTGGATTTCTACAAGGACGGCAAAATCAAACCCCGCATTGACTCTACTTGGCATCTTGAGCAGGTTTGTGTCTCTGTGCTTGCCTATTTATGCCAGTAATTACTATTAGTCTCATGTGGATTATGTCTTGGTGGATTACGTTCTTTATTCTCACATAAAATAAATTTATAAGTAGAGGCTATGATCGGTTAAATACTATGAGATTATATCATTGTTATTTTTTTTGTTTTTTGAAATTTTGCTTAAAGTGGTCAGTGTAGTTGAGTAGATTAGGTCATTGCAGGGACTATTACAGTGTAGCCTTAGAATTTTTGACATTACATTAATTTAGTATAAATGTAATGGCTTGTATTTATTTAGTTCATTTGTTAATCTAAATTATATTTTAGATGAATTTCTGCTAATCTTTACAATTTAGCATCAAATTTTTTTCAAAACTTATATTAATAATAGAAAATCTTCTGTATTTTACAAGATATATGCAGTAGTTTTCCTTTTTAGCTGAATTTGCCACTAAACCGTTTCCATTTCATGTCCTTTATATCTTTTTTTTTTTTTTTTGTAAGACCAGATGATTTATCACAACACGGGTGCATTTACACCTCTAATATATATGCTTATTGACTCACATTTACAACCCCCCCCCCTTTCTTAAAATGGATGTGAATGCCAGGTGGGCCTGTGTCTGTTTATGCATTTGGTGGTAGGATCTGCAGAAGCTGGGTGTGGCCGTGATTCAATAAGCCTCCCATTCAACAGCCAAAGTTTGTGCAGAAGAAGCGCTCTGTCTCAGTCAGACAGACAGACTCCGATTGTTGCTGACAAAATTAACGCTGCTAACAGATATGAATAGAGATGGTGTGAAAAACACAGATAGACGGAGAGAGAGAGAGTCAGAGGCTGATATCTTCTGTTGTCAAAGTCAGAGCTGGTCAGTATTTTGGCTGTGTGACTGGGACCGGAGAGAAACACCCGCTGCCTTTCTCCGCCATCTGACGCTCTTTCTCTGCCTCTCCATCTGTCTGCTCTTTCTATCAGATTCTTTTTCTCTGTCTTTAGGTTATTGACTCCCTCTCTGTCTCTCTCTGTCTCGCTGTATTCTCTCCTTCTCCCTCCTCACAGTGTATCTTTTTTGCTCTTTCTCTCTTGTTGCTATGGTGACATCCTTTAGTCAGCGTGTGCCTCTGTCTTAGGGAGGGGCCCTGATGTATGAGAAAGAGACATGGAAGGAGAGTGGAAATACACAGAAGAGAAGGTATAATCTCTGTCTGGCTTGGAGCAAGTTTTTGGACAAAGTCTGCAAACATGGGTTAGATTTACATGAAGCCTAATGATTCTGAAAGGTTTAAAAGCTCCATACAAAGAAATATGAAACGGCTGAAACTGACTGAAATTTAAAATGGTTGCATAGGGTGGGACCTTTTCATAAACTGATCAGAATTTAAAAAGAAATTATAGCACATAAATGATTCCTTTTTTTTTTCTAAACAAAGGTTGTAAACACTTTTTACAATTTTGTAAAAATGGTGGTTTGAGCTGAATTGGCCCTACGTGGAGTTTGATTTTAAAGAAGATAATAATGGAAACTGCTTCAGATCAGAGAGCTGCTCCAACACCCATCAAAGGGATAAGAACTTTCACAAGAACTTAATGCTAGGAGAAACCAGTTGGATCATTACTCGTACTTGGCATGAAGCAGGTTATGGTCTGCTTTGGATGCCTTCTCACTTCTGGTAATACGCCTGTAGGAAACTTGACAACCACTCATTTGCTGTACATTCACTCTACTTTTGGCTATGTCATCTTACAATGGCACAGTGAAATATCACAGGACCAGGGAGCTGGCAGGTCAAATTCCGATTAATTTCCAATCCAACTGTCCAATGTTCTTTCCTGGGTAATGCCTGTAAAAATTCAGGGCTGCAGTTTGAGTGAAAATGACTCTGTTTATTACTCTTATGCATGTTACACTGTCCCAGTTTAGTGTTTGTGCATCCATGCATGTAAAACTCAGACCATATTAAATCACATTCCATGTAAACAGCTGACCTGAAATCTTCAGTCAGAAGATGTAACCGTAGCCAGTCACACTTCTACTAGTAGAAGTAAAAGCTGTGGGTTAATAGGGTTATGTTTTAGTGTACTTTTCAAATGCAGGCACCAAGGCAGAAGATGCATTGCAGAGTACATAATTAAGTTAATTAATTTACAGATGGAGGGAGAAGACCATTAAAGTTAAGGTTTGGGGCAAAGAAATCGATACAGCTTAGTATCCTGATATTTTATGTGGCAATTATGTGGAGATACAGGGAGTCCATTTATTTTATTAGATAAATAAAAATACTCTGGGAAAACGATGAACAAGAGGGCTCACCTCATGCGCCACCATCCCGTGATCATGTAACCCGAGCAAATTTACATTTAATCGGCTCAGCAAACCAATGGCTCAGTCATACAAGTTAAAATTGTCCAGAGCTTGGAGGTGTTACGGCCAGTGATCGTGATTACATAGGTCACTTGATAGGAGGCAACCTTTCTGCAAACAGTTGCTGTCAGACTTGGACTGACTGCAATCACTCTGTGGTTGTCAAAGGTTTCATATATTTGCTTAAATAATTTATAAATGCGAACGCACAACTTGAGGGAACTCGACTCAAATGGCTGCCATGTTGTAACCAGGTTAAACTCATATAGAACAGGTTGCTGAGTTCAAATGTCAATTTATTTCTGGAGAAGAAAAATTAGGGGATTTTTCTGATAATTTATCACTGTTAATAACAACAACTTGACCACATGGCAACATTTATGACAGGTTTTAGTGACACTGTTGGTTTGCTTCAGTCTCATTTTGCAGCAAAAAATAAATAACTGAACTGAGAAAACTTTTATCTTATTGGATAAAAATTTCCGAACAGGAGGAGAAAAGAAGGGGAGTCGCCGACAGAAATGGGGAGGGAAAAGTCACAAAGACTAAGTAAAACAGGTCTAAAAGTACATAAAGTAGAGCAGGATGGCAATCAACAGGCGAGGGGAAAAAGGCAAATCAGACCATAAAAATATTGGAAAAAATAATAAAGGCACAAAATAAAATGGACACATACACAACAGAAACTTACAAATACGAGGAGTTAACTGAAAAAAAGAGACGTGGAAAAACTAATGACACAGCAGACCATGACAGATAGTTGATCGATTTTTATGACCTCGGTTGAAATGCCACATCTTGACCCCATTCATCACATCCCATCCCCCCCACTGTCACTCTTTGTTTTTCCTCCAGTAATCAATGAACATGCTAGGACCATGTTTTTTGTAAATTAGACTGTTCCTTCCTTTCCTGTAGTTCCTCAGGATTCATTATCTACATCTGCACCGATTTCCAAGAAGATAATGGTCATGTAAGTAGCCACAAATAGCACACCCTTATCAAGATGCCTGGGAGTGAGAGAGGTTGGCAGATCTTAGAGAGTGAAGCCTAGAAGTCGGTGGAGTCGTTAAAAGGAGGCAGTCTGTGACTTTCATTCACATCGAAGATGATTCTTATAATTCCTGGACTCACCCCTCCCTTTCTTTCATTGCCTGTTCTTCATTTGTGGGATACCAGTTGCTCCCTCCGCCTCCTCCTCTCCCTTTCCCATGTGTCTAAGTCGTCAGGGCCACGTTTCAGCCAGGCTTTACGTTGCTAGGAGATGGCCCTGTTGCCGTGGCATTGGTCGTTAGGTGGTCTGCCTGCCTCGCGCAAATAGCGAGATTTGAGGAAGGAGGGAGGGAGATGTGATGGAGACGGGAACAGACAGTGGACAGAGCCCAGTGGTCAAGAGGAGGGTGGGGCCAGTCTGGCTGGGATTCTCCACTCATCATTATGATGAAGGAGCAGTAGGACCAACATCACCCATCCATCAATATGGAAAGGGGAGCCTGGGGGTTGTAATCTCATCTGTCCCCAACGTGAAATATTTAGTTTTTGGAAAGAAAATCTCATAAATATCAGATTTGCCACTTCATACTTCTTTTTTCTAATCATTTTAACCCAATAAGCACCTCAATAGGACGGTGTAACATTTTTCCAGGCCAACCTTTCAATAAGAATGACATGCCAAATTCTACAGTACCACATTTTTTGGTCACTATAATCCTGTTCATTCTAGCCAGCAAAGAAATCTCTTCTTAAAAGCAATTTTACTTGAAGTGATGGAGCATAAAATCCTCAATCCTTGGTCTTAGGAAAGAAAATCAGTTCTTAAGTTTAGGCTTAACGCTTCAGCAATCTGAATTACACAATACTTTGAAAGTTTTACTGCAAAATGTATTTTTAGTGGAAAGTTTCCTTGCACAATATTTCCAAGCTGAGCTGTAGTAGAGCCATCAGCTATTATGAAGCTGATGAATGTTTATAAATGTAGATTACATTTTAAAAAGCAATACCTAAGTTGTCATCAGTTGAAAGCCAGTGGCTTCAAGTTTGCATTTCAGCAAAGTATTCCCTCTTTTGCTTTAAACACAGACTACTTACTTCCATGTAATCAACACTCCGTCTTCTTGAGGAAATCTGTTACTTCCTTCCTAATGCGTAGTGATTAAAACATCTTAATATTGTGGGGGGATGTCTGTTATTTGATAGAATGGGTGAATTTGATAAAATGAAGCAAAAAGTGATTTTGATTTTAGTTGGCCCATCATTAAAACATTCACTATTTTTATATTTAAGACACACTAATATTAAATAATGCATGTTTGAAGTGTTCATTATTCCCTCCATTTGCTCCGTTATCCTGTTACCACTTCTTATTTGCTGTGTACTGCTGCAACAATCTAATTTCCCCTCAAAGATTATTAAAGTCTCATCTAAACAAATATAATTTCTCATATACTGCATATTAAAGTCATATTTGAAGAGCAAGCTTGCAATATTTGTTTCCAGGCTGTGGTGTCAAGAAGGGAAATTGGAGGCAGATAATGTAAAGAAACACATATTGCTGTGGAAATGTTTTTGGAGGGATGATACTAGCTTCTTCTGTCTCAAAGAGAACTGTTTAAAAGCTTCCCTTTGCTCCTTTTCGCTATTTGCTCTTTCATCTCGCCTTAAATAATCAGCTTCTCCCTCTCTCCTCCAGGTGGGTGATGCCATGAGAAAGATGCAGGAAAGGAACAACATTGGCAAAGTGATCCTCACTACAGAGCCGATGCCCGAGGAAGAGAAGAAGGAGGAGACCAAGAAGGAGGATAAGAAAGAGGATAAGAAGAAAGAGGATAAGAAGAAGGATGACAAGAAGAAGGACGATGCCAAGAAGGAGGAGAAGAAGGAGGAGAAGAAGGATGACAAGAAGGATGACAAGAAGGATGACAAGAAGAAGGAGGAGCCCAAGAAGGAGGAGAAGAAGGAAGAGGAGAAGAAGGAAGAACCCAAGAAGGAGGAGAAGTGAGAGGGTTGAGTGGATGGATAGTCAAGCAGACCAGCAGGGAGTTTGTGTCTTGGGATCTCGGGTGTGGTGTGGGATTGTGGGGATGGATTTGGCAATTTAGATGGATGGGGTGGGGTTGGGGGGGAAGTAAGAATGGGAATGGGTTAGAAGGATGGATTAGAAAATGATCACAGCATTGTCAGTCTTTCACATCCCCTCTCCATCACCTTTTGGGTCCACAATGACAGCGATTACTCAGACCTGGCTCCACCCACCTCCCCCTCCCTTCCTTTTCTTGCATTTATGTCTTAAAGATTCTGATCACATCGAAGCTCCGAACCTATCTTCCTCTCTGACATTGAGCGGAAACGGCCAAAAAAACAAAACAAAAAAAAAACGGAACAAAAAAAAACCATAACAATAATGGCAGAGACAGAAGGAACATGGAGGATTGTGGGTACGGTCCAGGCCTGGGGCAAATTACTGTTTCCCTGACAACAATGATCCCCACTCTCACGCCGGCCCCACCCTCGACCCCGTGCCCCTCTGCACCTCAACTCCCACTGTGCTAAATTGTTCTGCTCTGACTTCCACCTGCCACCTCTGCTTCCCCATCCCCTCACTGTGCTGAGTCCCCACCCTGCCCCCACTCCACACACACACCTCCCACACCACCGCCCCTGCCCACCCACCCTCAGGCCGGACCCACAGACAGGCACAAAGACGGGCAGTAAAATGAGAGAACCACACCCACCCACACTTTGCTCTCAGTGTCCAACGCTTAGTTATGTCACCAAGGATGAGTCAGAGATGCCTGTGATTGGCTGGTGCACCTCCTCTGGAGATATTTGCATCATGGCTTTTATCATGATGTTTTATGGCTCAGACAATAGTGTTAATACTGCAAGACCTAACCCTGGTTGTCATTTATGTGGACTTAGCTTGAAGCTTGTATCGGTGTTCATATAAAGCAAGGCGAAACCTCTTAACAGTGCATTCGTTCCCACCAAATTAAGTGAAGCTAATATAGAATCTGCAGTTTTGCACTAGCCTGAATATGAATTTGCCTCATAATGAGCCTTTCAGTCCAACGTTGAATAGAGAGGCAGAAATCATTGCTCAGCTTCCTTCTCCTTAGTTACAGATTTTTCTAGCTGACCAACTGTTGGCAAGAAGTGCACAGTGCCAATTAAGGGAGAATTTGTTTCTGTTTAAACAAGTACACACACAAACATAGTGTGATGAATGAAGCACTGTCATGTTGAGATAGCGAATCGTCTGAAATGAGCAAGTTAAGAAGGTGAATACCAGTTTAGTTTTTAGTTCACTCTGGATAAGGCTTTCTTCCTCCTCACTCCTCCTTGAGGAATTCCATGGCTCCTTTCACAGCGACCACTCGCCTGTCGATCATTCTGACCTGAGAGAGGAGAATTCACTTCAAGCTGCCGCACATACTTTGTCTGTCTCTCTCTCTCTCTCTCTCTCGCTCTCTCTCTCTCTCTCTCTCTCTCGCTCTCTCGCTCTCTCTCTCTCTCTCGCTCTCTCGCTCTCTCTCTCTCCCTCCTCTTGCCACTTCCCTCTCTATGGTCGGCATAGCAACAGGCGTCAGGCTCGTCAGAGATGGCACTGTGGTTTGTTTCTCCCCCTCTCCCAGAGTCTCTCCTTTCTGCTTTCTTAGTCTACATTTGCCAACAGTTGGTGCTGTCGACACGTACTTCAACAGGTGTAAAATGTATTGAGATTGAGGAGCTGAAGGCTTAGGCCTTTAAGACTCTATATAGAGAGAGCGATGTCTGCCTCCTCTTGAATATGATGAAATTGGACAGCACTTGCTTTAAGGTGGTCAAACTGTTTTCCTCAAACTACACATGACACTGTGCAAAAGGAAGAGTGAATCTGCCCATGACAAGAAGCTCATGCTCACAACCAAGTGGTTAGATTAATAGCTTCCTACTTTGCACAGCCAGCTGCACTCTTCTTTTAGTCGGTAGGCGTAGTTGGGTAAAAGGAGAAAAAGTTCCTCAATGAAGCTGTTCTCAAGTTTTGTGGATTTGTTTGCATAACTGGGCCATGATTCCTGGAAAAAGATACTGCTGCTGAGCTGTTCAGATGCATTTCATTTGAGCACCTGAGGCAAGTGCCATATAGTTTCACTGTGTTCAAGAGAAGTTAGACACCTTTACAGCCGGTCTCTTGAAAACTGGGCACTGAGACCATCTAAATAGAAAAGTGGCACTACGGGTCAGAGAAAAGACATTTGTTTCTTTTCATTTTTTTGGAGAGTGAATTATCCCTTCAAGGCCAGTCCTTCATATTTCATTGCACCAAATCCTTCACGTCTGAGTCAATCAACTTTAAACCTTGACTATTTATCCACCTGCCCGCCTCACTGCCTGTCTGTGAGTCTGGCCTCTGTGTCGAGACTCAGATGGTGACTAGTGACTTTGTAAAAAACAAAAAAAACAAAAAAATGTTTCCGAAAAAAAGTTGTTGTGTTAGCATGAGTGGCCTCCCTCATGTGCTGTGTGTGGTGTGCCATTATGTGTGAAGATGTGCGTGTGTCCTCAGGTCATTTGTCAGGTTTTAAAAGCACCCCCCCCCCCCAACTCCTACCAGACGTTCCCTCCTTACACTACTCTGCTACAGTACGATGTAGCTCTGAAACCAACCAACCAACACATCTTACTCTATCTCTCCCTCCTGTCTGATAAGAGGCCTGTATTATGAGGACAGTTGGTATTAGTATTTTGCACTCTGCTCGCTGATCTTAATGCACTTGCAAGCATGGCGGTCTCACTCCAGTCCAGCACAGGCTTTGATTTTGCTCCAGGTTTGCAGCCCATTTCCCATCATGCGCTCCCACTGTATCTGCTAAAGCTCACTGAAAGCACAGGTGGCACACACACACACACAGAAACACACAAACTCATGCAAAAGTCCCCTCATTTTCAGCTTGCCAACTTCTCCTGGGTGGCAGCTAAAATCAAAGCATTCATCCATCCTTGACTGTGGGAAGTAAAACGTGGAGCAGGTCCGATCGACGTGGGCTGGAGTGCGACTGGCACGCTGGTGTGGGGAGTGATTGTGTCCTGTCAGCCTCTGGTTAGTGTTCTGTTCTAATCTGCTGGGCTCCCTTTGTGAACCTGTGGACGGTGCTTCTGTTCCGAGTGCCATGTGAGAAACAAACGCTTCAGTTTTGAAATGAGAAAAAAAAAAAAAAGATGTTTTACTTACTATGTTATTTTGATTTACCTTTATATTTTTGTTCGTTTGTTTGTTTTTTGTTATCCAAGGGTTTAAAGTTCAAAGCTCATACTCTTATGTGGGGACTTGCCAACCTGCACTCCTCTTTAAATGTGATGAAGTCTTTCTGTTGGTTTAAACCATGTGTGCCAAATTGTATGTATATTCCTCTGTCCATGCTTTGAATATTAACAGTGCATAAAAAAAATATGAAGAAAATTCTGTTGTTGGATGCATTTCCGTCAACCTTGAAGAAAAGAGAAAAAAAAAGAAAAATTCACACAAGTTGTCACATTGTGTCAGATTTCTATCCCAAAATGCTCACAGGTGCTGACAGAATTTTGCTGCAGTTTATAAAAGGTTTAACACAATCTGTATTTGGTGATTGGTTGTAGTCTTGCTGAAGCATAGGCCTGCATTGTGCCTCTCTCCTTACCTCAATCTGAGATGTATTTAGTAAATGCTTTTCGCTGTGTTTTACCAGGTCTCACATCATATCAGCCCCAATAGGATGATTCCCTCTGTTGGTTTACAGTTATAACATCAGTATTACAGTGAAGAGGAACAAAACATGGTGGATTTAAGACTCAAAACTCCACCGCACCAAAAGATGGTCGTAAATCTGCAAATTTCCCCCAGCTCCAAAGCTCTGTGCTATTCCTCTCTATGGATTTCTTTTCTTTCAGTTTGTTTCCAAAATGGTTTGTATAACAAGTGAGGGACCAGATGTTTTTTACACAGCTGTGCAGGGAAGCCAGTACTGTAACACAGCTGAGCACAGCCTCTGCTTATTGGCTAATCATAGCTCAGTTCTGGCCTGCCCCAGACACAACATTTCCGCTTTGCAGTTGATCTCAGTTCACTCAAGGATTATTAAGAGTCATTCCTCTTTTCCTGTGCTGCATCTGCAAAACCTCTTGGCCGGTGCAACAGTTGCAGTCCAGCAGCCAGCCAAAAACTCCTCTCCATATCAGCCTCTTCCTTCTGCATACACATTCAAAGAAAATAGAGCATTACTTTGACATCTGGAATTTGAAATTGCATGCATTCATCTGCATGTGGAAAACCGATTAAAATCCCTTTTCTTTTCTTTTTTTCTTTCAATATTTTCCCCGGGGTACTTTTGAACTGAGATGCCTTTGACATGAACTCAATCAGCAGGGTGGGTGTTTTGCGTCTTGAATTCGGGTTCAAGTGGATCCGTCGGTTAAAGTAAAACCCACCCCTTCCTACTGTGGCCTGCAGCCTGAGAGCTTTTCCACCGTGGTGAAGCTGAATTGTAATCTCATCTTGAAATGGTTTCCCAGTCATTCCAGACACTTATGCAAGAGTACTTAACAACTCAGAGATGCAAGGGAGGAACAAAACAAAAAAAAAAGTATTTCAAAGTTTTCCAAAAAAATTAAAGTGTTTTGTTTTTTTTGAACATTTTAGATTTGATTATACTGTCACTCATAGTTTTAGATCTAAAGAAAGTGAGTACAGTGAGTGTTGTATTTCCAGCAGCTACTTTTCTATCCGTCTTGGCTTGAAGCTGTAGTCCCTCACAGCCACCCGCCGTTTGCTTTGTGGTGATTTATTTCTTCTATATGGTTTCTCAGGTCATTCCAAACAGCAGTTTTCCCTATGTAGGAACCCACTTAAATCTCAATTTACTAACACACACATCATTGTTTCACTGAGTTAACTGCACAAACTGTCACACCAATTTTCCTTCACAGTACTCACATTTTAAGTAAGCTTTAGTGTTCTAAGTCAAAAAAGGGAGGATGAAAGTGGTTTAGTTCCACATTCAGAGCCACTGTGTTCGCTACACTACGAACTCAAACGACCACATCTGCCTGCAGCTATTATCCTTAGCAGTCGTTTTTGAGATATTGCAATGCAGCTGCATTGCAGAGATGCTAAGGAAGTACAACCTGACTGGGCGTGTCATGTACAGTACTAGAATGCATGTTTAGTCAACAACAACAACAACAAAATAAGGCATGTGTGTATGTACCGTTCTGTGTCTTTCACATTAGTTTAGTAGTCATGTAGTTGTGTGGTGTGTGTGAGAGAGGAGAATGCCAGCCTGCTGCCCCCCTGCGTCACCTGAGACCCTTCAGCATGGGAACCTCCATGGCAAGCTGGTACATTTACAAGACATCTTAACCTATCTCTGGGAATGCTTCAGAAACCCACTTCACATCCATCCTACTACACACCTATCAGTGACCGCTGGTAACTTTCTACAAGGCATACCCAACAGGTTGATTTCTATATTTCCTATACTCTGTCCTTTCTTGTCTTGTTTTGGACAAGAAAGGACAGAAACTCTGTCCTTTCTTCTTCTTTTTTTTTTTCCCTTCTTTGTTTTTAAATGGTTGCAAACACACTTTCTCGTCTCAACTTTGTTTTTTAAACCCTTTGAATTGATGCTGCTTCTGTGCTTGACTCTGGGTTTACTGCGTGGTGCCATGTTCTCCACATGGCCTTTAGAGCTTGTAACGCTTCAGTGTGTAATGTTACCATATGCCTTACATGTTTTCCAGGACTAATAAAAAAAAGCATAATAAAAAAAAGACAGGAAATGTGCTTTTTTTATTTCTGTGCCCAGAAGCAAAGACAGATTTTTGACAATTAATTTATTAAATTCAGAATATTTTTACAAATTACTGTCTGTTGTTCCTAAACTAAATGATGACTACAATCACACAGTGCGGTGCAAATTATTTGGTCTATACAGTACTGTGCATATTGAAGACTTTAATATTCATTTGTTCTGCAAAATAACCTGAAACGGTATTTTAAAAAAATTGTCATGTGAAATACTATAAGCCCTTCACTCTTGAACAACTTGTTAAAAGAAAATTGGTAAAGGACGTTACAAAATTAAAATTCAGTCTTCAATGACTCCATTATTTAAAAGAGACTACAATTAAAGGATGATCAGATATCAACATCTCACTATAACAAAGTGTGATTGTCAACTAATCAAAACCGCAAAACAGTGCTGTAAACACATAGATCGCCAATATACTGCTATTTTTATATATAAAACAAGGAAGAAATACATTTTTACATGTTTTAATCATGGGGCTTTTCTGTTGATTCCTCAATTCCAAGGGAGGTCAAGACCTCAGACAAGCGCGTCAAGTAAGTGGAATCTGGGTACCCATTCCTGAGAGAGACAAAGAGAACATTGTTCAGGTCAGGTCCATGGACTGACTATGACCTTTAATTCTGCAGCTCTCTCAGACATCCTCGCTGGCCTCACTCACCCTGATTTGCCTCCCTGTAAGCTGGTCTTGTGTGGGATGCCGTCCCAGGTCACCCTTGCATCTGTCCCTTTGCCTGTCACTGTGAAGGTGAGTCCCTGCCTGAAGGCTTTCTCCAGCCTGGGCAGCAGCTTCTTTGTCGGCTGACAGTCTGGAAAGTAGGCTTCAAATAGCCCTCCCTTAAATGGTTTTCCAGGAGATGGATGCCCATCCTGATAAAACGCAACACAAAGAGCGCAGTCATGAACAAGGTCTCGGTATTGCAGTGTATAAGCTGAAAGGCAGCCTATAGCTGCATGCTATTTTGCAGGAGAAGGTCAGAATTGTTACTGCAGCCTATTTTATTTTAACAACAAAATAATGAATACTGGCTGATATCTGCAGATCTCAGCCGATCAGGAAACACACATATATGAACTCATAGCAACAATGTGAATCAGAATATGTCTCTGAAGTTTAGCTAATTCTTTCTTGACACCCTGTAGGAGTCAACTAAAACACAGGTAAAAGACAAACTAATACTTAAAATTAGAGAAATCATAACGCAGAGCTTTAATATGTCTGCACACACCTGATGTGTAACAAGGGCTCTGTACAGAATTGAACTATTTAAACTGATTTAAGAAAAGGTCCTAACTGAGCAGCCTTTCTTATTCTGTCTCATTTGTAGTCTCTGAAGTGAAAGCTTAGAAGGTGCGCCAATGTAATTTCTCATTCAGATAAAGCACAACAAAATATCAGCGAGAAATGTTTTTAAGCCACTCACCGCTTGGATACCATCAGGAATGCTGTAAGTGATCTTGATAGTACAGAACTTGTTGTAACCTGCCAAAGTGATGTTTAGTTTAGATTTTACAATTTTGCCCAGGATGCCCCGAGGTTTCTGCTCCGTCTCATGACAAACTCTGCAGCGGACATGTACCGTGTCCAAGCACTTTGAGCAAAAAGTGGCTCCACATTTTGTTCTCTGCACAGATATCCCAGTTTCTCCACAAACACAGATGTTCCCCAGCCTCTCCTGGCCTGGTTTGGCTTCCCCTGGGGTGTTCTGGATCTCTGCTTCTTCTTGACCACTGCCTATCTGCGTAGCAGGTAAGGTGGTCCCTTTCTCAGTGCGGGTTAATGTTGATCCGACACCATTCAGACCCCTCACACTATCATTTCCTGGTGTAGACTGACTGACAAATGACTTAGCCTTCTGTCCATCCATCTCCATTGGATCTATAGGCTTGACTTTCTCCTTAATGACATGATCTTGCCTTGCCAGACCAATAGATCCACTCACAATCTCCCTCCCACCAAAGTCACTTCTGTAGGTTGTCCTCCATTCCCGACTCCTACTTGTACCATCAGCATTGCCTGGTTGGCTCTCTCTAATCACCTGAGAGTTACTGTTAAAGTGCAAGCTAGTGCTTTTATCTTCATTCATTTGAAAAGAAGTTGGGGAATATTGGTATTTGTCAGGTATTTGAGCCGAGTCTCCAGAAAATACTTCCCGCAGGGTAGCACCTACCTGGGAACACAACTGCCGTGGACCAAGAAGATATAAGCTCTTGGCTAATATCTCGATAGTAACCTTCTTAAAGCGGCTCCGCACTTCAGAGCAACAAGCTTGTAAGGTTTCATCTGCTTTGTCAGTGATACCCAGTTCAGACAAGGACACCTCCTGCACAGAGAAGTCTGAACTAACTGAGTCAACCAGCTTCTGCAAACCTAGATGACATGAAGTCACTTTGGATGAGTTTGCTCCTCTTATGGTAACAGTCAGCTCATGACTACCTAAGCTGCTCTCTTTTAACTGGACATCAGAAGCTAGATCTTCCACTCGGTAGCTGTATGATTCTTTTATATGTTTCCACATTATCCTGGATACTGTAAGATCTGCAGTATAGACTTCCTGCTTGTCCCTTCCTGTTTGGGTACTGAAGCTAGAAGACCTGCCCCTGGCTCTGACTGTGGACTTGCTGCTATCTTCTTGACTCTTCTGACTCATAACTTGAGCCTTCTGCTGAGGCGTTCCTGAGAAACTACTGGCACGCTTCAAGGTGGATCTGGATCCAGCAGACTGAGGTGCAGGACTTCCTGACAAACTGGACTGTGTACCACTAAAAGGGGATGATGAATTCTTAGGTCGAGCATCTGTTAAATCTGGATTCAAAGAGGTTCTATTTTGAAGCGAGGAAGATGCCAAACTAGATCCAGTCTTGAACAAAATGTCTCCTCCTGTGTTTTGGGGTACTGCTCTAGAAACTGCCTCACCAGAAGTCCCTGCTGTTTCTGAGAGTACATCATACCCTAACATTGGCCCTTGGCGTGTTTGTCTGCTGGGAGATGAGTTTGTTCGTAAAGTGAAGTCAGCTGGTCGACTGCTTAACGCAGCTAGCCCAGAATCCTTAAACCGAGCAGCTAGTTTATACCTTCTGGCTCCTTCAGCTCTTCGTTCATCTTCCTCTGACTTCAGCATCTCATCTAGCTTATCATCCACCGATGCTACAGTGGAGGGTGTGGGGAGAGTGAATCTCTCCTCATCAGTCTGAGGGTATAAACTTGAACCATATGAGGGAAATCTCAGGAGACTAGCTACATCTTCCTTTTTATCTCGCTGGTTAACATTGTCCAGGAGAAGAAACTGCTTGGCCTCTGACACATCACTACTGCTTCCAATAATATAAATATTTTTTTCATCTTCATTCAGAATAAGTTTGGGAAGTCTGACACTTAAGTTCTCAATTGCCCTTTGCAGGCCTCCACTGGGGTGCAGGATAGCTTTGGGCAGCTGGGATCGACGGATTTTGGCCTCAATGTCCTCATGAAGCTGACTTATAGCCTTTCTGGCTACCTTCAAGCGCTCCTCCTCTAGACCATCCTCCCCATCTGCTGCTGTAACATGCAGAAACAGAGTGGTCAAACCCTGACTTGTTACATCCACCACTTCAACCCCATACTGCTTCAGGATATGCTGGTATTCCTTCCGGCAGTGTTTCTGTAGGTACTGAAACATGTCTCCATCCATAATTAGTGAGAAATCATCCGCCGAGGTTGTAGAATGCTGCAAAGCAGCTCCATCTGCCTGACCAGTGTCCTCCCAGGTATAACCACCAGGTGTCAGGTCTCTTTCTGAACTTAAACTGTAGTTGTCAGTTGGCCTGTCAATGTGATTTTTTTCTTTGTCTCTTTGCTTGTTGGCTTTTCTGCTCTGATCTTCTGACTCCTGTGTATAATGCTTCTGTGCTTTTTGAACAGACCGGAAACCACTGGAAGTAGGCTGACTCAAGTCTTTTGAGTTTTCTGCTGAGTTTGAGCCTCCAGGATGACCCAGTAGTTGTGCCAAAGCTGCCTGCACTGTGGAGTAAGAGCCAAATATTGTAGAGCATTTCTCAGTAGCAGTATAGTTGATCTGGACATCGTGGTGGCTCTGAAGAAGGCTTGTCAATGCCATGATTCCCCCTGGAAGCTTGCTGTAGTCAATTGTTGCTGATAAGCTTAAGACGACCTATGATGTTGAGAAAAAGAAAAGAGAGAAACAAATTAATTACTAATAATTTTACACTGTATCTGTTGAAATTGTGCAGCAGCTAAATCTACCTGATCTGGGTCGAAATCTTCACAATGCTCAGTTACCGTGAGCTTATACTTCTTCCCATCCACATCCAGAACGTGTAGCCTGTGGTGAATAACTCTCTGTGCCACTGTGCGAGAGGGGTCATCAGAGAGAAATCAATCACAGTCTGTGAAGCATCCTGACTAAGTGTTTCTACAACTGGCCACTCCATTGACTTCAATGCCAACATTCCAGTTTAGTGTAAATCACTGGTGGCAGCAGACATCGTAGTACCTTTCTATTACTTTGTAAATGAATGCCATCTTTGGTTGGTTTACAGTTGTGTTAATACAGTCAGTATAATATGTAACTAATCTGCCCTATTTTCCTTCGGGATTAATAAAGTATTCTGATTCTGATTAATGAACAGTATTTTTGCAATGAAAGACCACTGACACAGAACATTTAGTTATTCAGACAGTAATCCCTCTGATCTACACAGCAGATGAGGAGACGTGAACATACACTGAACCTACTGACCTCCGCTGTCCTCGAAGGTGATGAGAGCAGCCAGAGGCGTTGCCTTGAGGAAGGTGACAGAGTCTACTTCCCCTCCTCCATTTCTTTTTCTAAGGAAGTAAATCAATAGCTTGTCTTTCAGTGTGTTATCTTCGATGTCTGTGGGCAGTCCACACACCTTCACAGTCCTGCCTGGTTCTGCCATCTGCTGGAAGAAACACAATCACTGTTGCTGTGAGAAGGAAAACTCTTGAAGCTGAATGCAAGGCTAAACACTAAAATGTTTTCTTTTTGCATTAATGGTGAACATGAAAATCAAAATGATGATGGCTAAAATTTAGAACATGACATCTCTCAGTGAAAGACCCCACAACTGTGAATAGGAATTGAAACATATTTGATAGTCCAACTCCCTCTGTTGGGGGTTACCAGGAAAGTACATCAACACAGAAAACTATCCCCAGTTTCCATCAACAGAGAATATTTTTCATTAAATTGTAGGAAAAAAATGTCTAGACACTTTGCAGCTGGTTATTTGAAGCAACAGCAGGCTAACACCAAAAAAATATATCATTGTAATGTCAAAACTACTGAGATATCCAGACTGCTATGTGGAAACGAAAGACTAGAAAACGCGTAGACTTCGTGTATTGCGTACATGTTTGTCCAATATCAACAGGAGTGTAAATTTCGTGTGTAAAATTGTACCAGTGAGGTTAACGCCCCTTACTCCCCTTCTTCCTGCTTCCCACGACTAGTCTGTAACTAACTGACAAATAATAAGCTGCTCTAAAATGCCTTTTTAAACCAGATGTTGCTTGTAATGCACGGCAGATGTTACTGGATTCAAAGTTGCCAACATCTGTGCTAATTGTCAAATAAATCTGATCAAATTAATAAAAAAAATTAATTCAGCCAACTTGCGAAAATGAAGCGCTTTTGCGTGCTCGTGTCTACACGATGTGAAAACACATCTGCGAGCGTTAAGAAAAGCCACACTGCAGCCAGACGACTGTCAAGGAAGTAGAGAAAATCAAAAACATCTCGACTGCCAATCTTCTTAGCGCATATCGACAGATCTTCTATTTGCGCCCGAGGCAGTTACGGTGTGTCGCATTCTTTGGATATCTTTCAGATTTGCAATCATCACTGACCTTAAAACGCTTCCACGACCGTTTCTTGCTTTCTTTCAAAGATCGTCACTCTTTACGAGCAATGGAAGAAAAGTGAAACTACCGGTTGTGCGATTTTTCTTCCCCGCGCTAGGGGGCGACAAAGTGTCATGTGAGTCGGTGCGTGCAGAAGTTTGCGGGTGCCCGACAGGTCTATTATCTGTATCATACAAATTCCCAAACTGTTCCTTTATACGTGGTTATTATTATGATTAATATTAGTAGTAGTAGTAGTAGTATTTGTTTGTTTGTTTGTTTGTTTGTTTGTTTGTTTATTTGTTTCTTCTTTCATCTGCCTTTTTTAGGGGTGGCTACTGCCATCTCAATCCATCTCAATCTGTCAGCACGATTTTTTGGGCTTAATTTGTGAAAATAAATAAATTAATTAATGTATAAAAATACAGGAAAGGTTCTGGTAACCCACTGTCCAGATTTTCAAGTAATTATAAAACTGAAAGTTCTTGTTAATTCATAGAAAAAGTAGTTTTTTTATTTTGCTGTTGACTCATTGTAAAAAACTGAAACAATGTAGCAATATGTGTTCTGTTTTCTACATTTTAATCAGTATAAGCCAAAAGGGGATGATAATAATGTGTTTTAATTATATTTAGGCGAGCCGCAGTCAGTAGGTGGCAGTAATTAGTTTGAATACTGACTAAGTCATAGAAGAAGAAGACTGTTTTGTTACGTCCAATCAGATGCTTTGTTGCTTCATCCAGTGCGCAGGCGCTGTGTAGCAGATATTTCATGTGCTGTACGTCGTGTCCGGTGGAGGTCACAGACATCCGAGCAAAGTGAGGTAAGTTATGACATACGTTATGTGTGTGACAGTAAAATTACTTAACTGTTTATCGAAATGTCATTGTATTAGCCATTGGAAGTGAAACGGAGAGACGTTTTATGTGCTATTTACAAGACGGGTAGTGTTACAAGATTAAACGAACACGAGCGACCACTTTGTATCAGCGTGGGATAACATGCGTGCAGTCACCCGGCGTGCAACTTGGACTTACCTGTCGCACGCTTTTTAATCGTTTTACGTATCTTATTGTCTTATCTGTAGTATTGCATCGGCCTTAAATCTAAGCTGCGGTGCTCTGTTTAGTTATATGTGCTTGCAAGATGTCTCAGTTCAGTTAGTAGATAAGCTAATGCTAGCTAGTTAGCCAAATTAGCTAACAACCACAGCCTTGGTGTCAGTCCAGCTCAAGGCCAAAGCCAACTGTTATTTGAAAGAGGGGATTTAGCCTGGATTTCCAAGGTCCGTCACAGGATTATGGTGCATTGCGTAGGTGTAGAGGTGGAGATGTGTAGAAAGACATTCAAAGTGTTTTCATTGTCACCAGGTTGCTGTCATGGCCAAGTTATTTGAGTCCATTGGGAAGTTGGGGCTTGCCCTCGCCATCGGTGGAGGTGTCGTGAACTCAGCCCTTTTCAACGGTGAGTCCTAGAAATTTCCATGGTCTAATGGAATTCTACATGTATAGGAAAACATGCTCAGTCATCAAGCATAAAAATTATTAATTTGGTAAAAATATATATTTTGTATAAACCACATTTCCGAAAGAATTCAAGAGGTTTGGGAAGGCAGCAAAAGCTAATGAATAGCTAGCTACCTGATAGTGTTGCATGCAGATGAGAAAAGCAGTTGTTTTAGTTTTACGAACATGTGTTATTCTGAAGTGAGATTTTGGTATTACACTTAGGGTTACACTTAACCTCTTTTGCTAATTTAGGATGCCTTTGGTCTACTCTGTGTAGCACCTATATTAGTTGCCTTTGATTGGTTAAGCTGATGAATTCATTAGCATTCCAGATCATAAACGAGAAAAACTGTGATCTTGAATTTATTCCTATTTATTCTATTTATCCCTTTTGTATACTCTTTATTTATATATGTCTCTGTATTTATATATGTGTATATATGGTGTTCTGCTCACGTTCTGTAACTTCTGTTGGTGCTGTGCTATTTGGAAACAGAATTTCCCAGAGGAATCCACCCGAGGGATTAATAAAGTTCTATCTTATCTCTTAATAAAAATAAAATTAAAAAATAAATTTTTCATGTTAAACAATTTTTTCTATATGTGATTCTCTGTCCTCCTCGTTGCAGTTGATGCAGGTCACCGGGCTGTGATCTTTGACAGGTTTCGAGGTGTTCAAGATGTTGTTGTTGGTGAGGGAACCCACTTCCTCATCCCCTGGGTTCAGAAACCTGTCATCTTTGATTGCCGCTCCCGTCCACGCAATGTGCCTGTTATCACAGGCAGCAAAGGTATGCAAGCACTCCAAGGAACTTTAGTTTCTGCAAATTCAGTGTCTGTCAAACTAAGAAGGCTTAGCTTTGTGGTGTGGTGAAGACTTGAATTAGCCACTCTTAAATGTTTAGTTTTTCTAACCTTAAAAGACATGTAGAGGGTATGTCAGATGTTTTTGAACACTTAAATTTTCCAGTTGTTACTGAAATTTATATAACTCGGTGTATGCTGAAATAAAGTGTACAACAGTAACAAAAACATTTAGAATTAAAAAATAATAATAAATTAAAAAATCATGGAGTGCCATATTCTAAATTTGAGACACTCTTCAGATGAATCTTGCCATTCCTTCTACAGTGGCAGTGTAGCCAGATTTTTCCCTAGAACTGCGTGCTTTGCTCTTACAAGTTGTTTTGATTTCAACCCAGAATGCTGTGAAGTGGAATTAATGGGTTAGCAAGTTCTGTCTGATGGCTCAATTTTTAACTGGCTAGAATGCCATGGCAACTCTGCACTGAGATCTAAAATGTTCTAAAAGACATTATCATCAGTTTGTTCTAGCTGAAGTTATATTTTGTAAGAGCAATAAAGAGTCTTAACTGAGCAAATATGTTCATACACAAACCTCTTGAGCTGTGTCTTAGTAATATGAACAAAGAAAACCCATTGTTACAGTTGTGTGTGTTGTGTTGCATTCTAATGTAAATGCAGTTAAAAAAAAAAGAAGAAAGAAAGAAAGAAGAACCACCAACAGAAAGAAAGAAAAAAAATATTCATATGGTAAAATAAGAATAGCCGTGGGGGCTTTCCATTAAGAATTCAAAAGTCTCTAAAGGGCATTACAAAGTGATGAATACTTTGACCACCTGTCAGTATTGTTTGCATTCTCACAAACCATGGTTATTTAAGTTTTGAGATCATGATGGTTTTGAGATCTATTATTCGACGTCACACTTGGGGTTGACCTACTTTTTAAATCTATCATCAATTGTTTGTTGCACACTTGTTTGGTTAAGTTGGTGACTGTTTTCACAAGGTATGTGGTTATAGGGCTTTATAAATGTTTTTTTTTTATACTTTGTCCTGATTTATGGCAAAGTCTCTTTCATTTGATTTGGTCAAGAACTTAAGTGTTTTCTACTTGGCCTTGATTTGCTTAAATGGCCTAAATGGACTTTCTGAATGTACAGAATTAAATGGCAATGTTAAGTTTATTTATTTGGTGAATTCATGACTACAATCATTCTAGTTCTTAGCTGTAGCCTTAAAAAAGCATTTATAGCTTAATGTCACATACGCCTCTTGACCACTGTTCCCTCTAAGCTGAGCGCGTGAGCAATCGTGCACTGCTGACACAGTCTACGCGCACAGAAAATCAGCGAAATAAAATAAATACATGTATTTACTTTCATTCCAATTCAGGCTGGATTTTTTTTTTTTTTTTGTGCACAGCGCAGATTTTCTGTGTGGGGAGACCATGTTAGCAGTGCGCGATTGCTCACGTGCTCAGCTTAGAGCGAACATTGCTCTTGACTACATTTCTTCTGTACATTTTGTACAGAAGAAAAGTGAAATGATGCACTCTCCCCTTCTAGTGTTGCGCGCACACACACAGCCTGATGAAGAAAGTCTGCCATGATATAAGTTCACAGCCGCTGCATTATTGGTTTTTCCTGGAAACAAAACAGCTGAGGGAATTTAAATCTGGAGACTAAACTTCCTGCCATGTTCTACCTTATTTATTTGAATCAGTTGCCCCCCCAACTATTCTGATAGCTATATTATTGCCCTTATAATGTGTCAGAGGTTACTGTAACATGACTCATTGCAATGCTGCTTTTGTGTTATTTAAACTGTCACAGGTTTGATTTAAAAATGTGGAAAAATAGGAATGTTTGAACCCACAACTCTCATTTGATTTGATAACTGTGTAAACATTCCCAAAGGAGGAACTTGTTTGTTTGTATTTTACACAGAAAATTTTAGTCCGTGAACACAAACACTTGTTTTAATGTGTAGGCCAGTGTATACAGTGTGATTAAGGTCTGAACCATTCACCCTACAGATCTGCAGAACGTTAACATCACGTTGCGTATCCTCTTCCGGCCGGTGACAAACCAGCTGCCACGCATCTTCACCAGTATTGGTGAGGATTATGATGAGAGGGTGCTGCCATCTATCACCACAGAGGTCTTAAAGGCTGTAGTGGTGAGTAACAATCCATTAAAGGCCAAACAAATTGGCTGAATGTATAATGAACAGAGTCAAAAAGCACTTAATGTTTCTCTCTGCCTTTCTCTCTCTCTCTCAGGCTAGGTTTGATGCTAGTGAGCTCATCACTCAGAGAGAGCTTGTGTCCAGGCAGGTCAGTGAGGACCTCACAGAAAGAGCCTCCACCTTCGGCCTAATCTTGGATGATGTTTCACTGGTATGAAGTCGATGGAAAATTATGCAGCATTGTTCTATACTATCCTTGGGTTGTGTGTTTAACTGCAGTAACCTGCTGTATTGTGTTCTTTCAGACACACTTGACCTTTGGCAAGGAATTCACAGAGGCTGTTGAGATGAAACAGGTGGCCCAGCAAGAGGCAGAGAGAGCCCGTTTCGTTGTAGAAAAGGTACTTCTAACATTGCATGTAATCCCTGTACTATGAGCGCATTCTAAAACTGTGCATACAGCTTTATCGTTTTCATTTTATAATTTTAGGCAGAGCAACAGAAGCAGGCAGCCATCATTTCAGCCGAGGGAGATTCTCAGGCTGCTTTACTCATTGCCAACTCTCTGATGGAGGCTGGTGATGGTCTGGTAGAGCTCCGTAAGCTGGAAGCCGCTGAAGACATCGCCTTCCAGCTGTCACGCTCCCGCAATGTCACTTACCTGCCCTCCGGACAGGGCACATTGCTTCAGTTGCCCCAGTGATAATGTCACACCCATGTCTACCACCTCCCCTCACTGTCTCCAGCCATTACATAGGCCATGGACGTGGTGGTTGGAGGATTCAATAAAGGATTCTCCCAACATCACACACATTCCTCCCACTATTTCTCTAACCAAATCAGGACTGGGCTCTGCTGATAGCAGTATGGTGGGAGACAAAGTGAGAGACCTATGATGGTTAAATTTATGAAGTCCTTTTATGTAAGGAAGTGAAGGGGTTTATTACTCTGTGATAACCTAAAATATATATAGTACTCTGTTTTGAGAATTGTCAGTGCAGTAAATTCTGTCAAGATTCAAGTTATGTCAAAGTGAAATCACTTAATGAGTGGAAAGCAACAGTCACTTGTACATCAAAGAAAACATGTGATTTCTTTAAACAATAAATGTGAATGGTAAATGCCATTCTTCTGTTGTGCTTGGAAATTTCATCTAATTGTTTCTGTTTTGAAATCTAAATGAATTGTCAATCTTTCTGATGACTGCAAGGTATGTGTCTTGACATTGTTTATTCATTTGGCTTCAGTCATTCAGGCTTACTAGAGAATTTTATTTTAATTTTTTTAAATGTCTGCCGCCTTCTTTCAGATACCTTTGTCACACTGATGTTACTCCGAATCAATTGGAATATGCTTAGCAAGTGGTACAGGATGGTACTTGATTCTTTTCTTTGCTATCTTCAGTTTGTATGGAAAAAAAATCTAAGCCCCGTGTTGCAGAAAAGAATGACTTATTAAATCGCCTTTCTGCCACTCAATTGTCAGTCTTTTTGGCCAAGGCACAGAGATGTTTTACACAGGCATAACTGTCACTGGGGTGGGGGTGGTATTTATTTTGTCTTGCTTTAAGAAAATAAAAGGTACACCATTTTAAAAAAAAACTATATACTAAAAAAAGTGTTTCAAACTGGAAGGAATAGTAGTTTTTTAATTAAAGGGAAGATTTATTTTGTATCGACAAAAGTAAACTGAAGATAATTTGATTCTTTAGAATGAGACATAGTTTCGACACTTTTTTTTTTCTCCTGTGTTCTTTATATACATCCATGCATTTTTTAAAAATGTTTTAATATCGCAGAAATATGCAGTTCAGTCATTTTCCCGAGAGTCTTCATGGAAATAAACTGGAGGACTTGAGTCAATTAAAACAACTTACCAAAAAAAAAACCGAATTAAAATAGAAAAGATATTAAAGTTTAAGAGTCTGTGATAAAAACTGATTGCATTTATTGTAGTTTTAGAATTTTTCCTCTGGGAGGGATTAAACGGCCATCGGGGTCTTCTCATTATGATTTCATCAATCAAGGATTTAAGCTCAGCACGTGCGCGCGCGCCGTGCCCTGTCTGCTTTGGAGGGGAGACGAAAAGAATCCAGACCAGACAAGCTGCCGCGCGCCCATCCAGACAGCGGCCTGGATGCCTGGGATGAGCGCGGGACGACGGTAGTACACGCGAGAGCTTGGCCGGGCCACGTAGCGGGGTTGAGGACACCGGTGCGCAGATATCTCCGCAGTCTATAGCGGACATAAACAAATAAGCGCCCACATTTTGCACACAAAGACCAGTGGCAGTGGCCCGTCTAAATGCATATCCGTGAATGAAAAGAGAGCGAGAGAGAGGGAGGGAGAAATGCGTGTGCAACCCTGAATCTGTGCAACTCTGATTGCACGAACGCAAGAAGAAGGTCGCCCTGACGGAGGTAAGCCAGCAAACCGACAACAAAATATCGCTGTTTTAGTTGATTTTAAGCACTTACATGTGTGACACGCATGACAGCTGTCGGAAACAGCAGCCGTGGTTCGCCGGTAGTGCGGGGCCGAAGCTACGGTGAGAGCAGTCTGCGAGCCCGGCTAGCGCTGACTTTATGACAGTGTCGAGTTGAGTGGGTTTACCAGTAGAGCAGTCTGGGTTTTGTTGAGAAAGCGGCATTTTTCATACTGCACCACAGCAAGAGAGAAACACTGATGACAAAGCATGACATCAGCTTTTCGTTTAGCTTCACGAGGGTCCAAAAACTGTCAGACTTTCCCTTCGGAGTGCAGCATCGAAATTAAATGTAACGTTAATGCTAAATATTGACGTTAACGCTAGCTTTGAGCTAACTAGCACCAACCTGGGCGGTTTATGATTTTTTTTTTTAAAGTGAAACTACTCTTTTGTTGGAAGCTACTGCCTGTCTGCAAACACCAGCCTTTAGATTGTAGTGCTTGTGTATTAGTATGACTGTTATCCAAATGAAGTGACCTTAACTGCACTAAAACATCTAATGGCTGCACCTTGAGCTAATGTAGCCAAGTTAGCTTGTCATGTGTGTGCAGGTTAGTACCTATGGACTACTGCTAGCTAGCTAAGTAGCCTAAGTTGGCCTGGCCTGCACAACGTTACTGTTGTTCGTTGTACAATGTTGCCTTTTTGTTTTAACCCTTTCTTTGCTTCAAACACACTGCAGCGTTAACAGCAAGTCTTGTAGCTGAATACGCTGCATCCAACCCGACGAAAACAAATTCATATGCGCATGTGATTTACTTCGTTTTGATGCATATGAAGCCCTTTTTTTATTATAGTCACGTTTCGGTGTGTTTTCACAGTCTAAATCGGTGTTAAAGTAAGTGCTAAAGGCTACCATGTTTTCTTTCCTTATCCATAATAGAGATATCCCAGAAGTAAACAGCTCAGCAGTGTCTCCTAAAAAGCTGTTGTGGAAGAGATGGGAGCTGACATATTCCTTGACCACTTCGTGTAGTGCCTCAAATGATATGTGCTATATCAAAAACCCTAGGTACTGCTCTATGACCTCGATTATGGGTTTGAGGGCCAAATACCTACCGAGGCATGGAGCACCCCTGTAGTGCACCACACAGTGAGCTGGTTAAGGTCTTATGAGTTTGGACAGAGTCAGGAATGTGAACCTTCACAAGGTCCTCCACAAGCTGCAAAAGGGAAAGCTCATTAAAGTCTAGACTCAAGAGGGTGCATGGATTTGAGTAGCACTGCTGCATAGTACGAAGCAAACGTGACACATTTTGACTTCAAAGGTCTCCTCTGCTTAACTGTCAAAGTTTAGCCAAGTACTTGTCAGCATGTGTACTATTTAATGCTGATGGGTTTTAAGTGTTGTATGCTGCCGTTGCAGTTACACTCCCATCCTGTGTCATACAAATATCTTAAGCCACAGTAGCATCTATCCGGTATGTGACTGGCTTTGTGGCTTACATATGAAATGAGTTCTGGCTTCTCTGAAACGTGATTGAGGACAGCTATGAATTGGCCATTGCTGAAAAAACTTTGATTTCTCTGCAACTTTTGCTGAGCATTAGTAATTCTCTGGCTGACAGGTCATTTCAGTAATCCAGACATTCATTGATGCTCTTTTTCTTTTTTTGCATCAGGGTACAAAGTTCATCTTTGAAAGCTGTTAAAACTTCAATAGGCAGTCGCAAAACGATCTACATTTCTAAAAGTTTGACCTCCCTATCCTACAAGGTGAATGTGTAAACTAATTACTCGTGATATTGAGAAGTCTGCGCTCTGCTTGATTCCCACATCAAAGGACTGCATTATTTCACAGAGAGTGAAACCCCAAAATGACTCATCGTTGATAATGATAAGCAATAGAAGGGTTATACTCAACAAGGTTGTATAACCACACTGTTTATGTGCTTTTTTATTTTTATTTTAAAAATGATCTTTTTGATCAGTTTTATATTGGTATAGTAATATATTGGCTGTGTTGTTGTGCAAGCATGCCTTTTTTTCAAACGAGAATGTAAACCAGCATAATTGCATGTTTAGGCGTGGGGGTTCTCTTGCAGTTTATATTGCTCTGTCATCTAGACACAGGATAATCTATTAGGCTTTGTGTCTAGGACTACCATGCGAGTTAAGTTGCTCTGTCAGTGCCGAGCTTGCCCTCCCCTTGTGGTCTTAATGCTCTCAGAGCTCCTGTCCAATTCTCAGAAAGGATCAGAGTCAGCCTACACAGGAAGGCAGGTGTGCCTTATATGTGCATACCCAAAGTCTACATAAATGGCTTACTTTTTTGCATGCAAAATGAGGTAGAACCAACTGATTAATCTCTGGCTTAAAAAATTGCTTTAGTTCAGCTTATCTCTGCCTTCACTGCAACATGCTTATCTACAGAGGATCAAATTCACCAGATATACGCACCAAGTCTTGAGGTGAAAAGACAATCTTTGGGAGAACGACCAGTGAATTAGAAAGAAAATGTTAAATAAGATGGCTTTAGCTCACATTAAGTTTGGATCACCAAAGTTTCATAGCCTATTTTTAATTAATCTGGTTTTATTCAAGATTATTTTCAGCAGGTGCAGCTTCTGTTGCCAGGTAGGATTAAATCAGTGGTAGTAAATGCAAGACACCACAAATTACACCAACAGTTTAACTGACAAATAATGATCTGGTTAAGCCTCAGAGAACTCATTATGATTAATATTTGATCACGGTAAAATAATTAGGCTTATGCCTTAATTACAAAGTGTGACCCATCGTTTCAGCTGCATTTCCCATTATTTGCACAGTAATGCTCCTTTTTCTGGCATTTACAGAAACTCTTTTCTAATGGTGACTATAAATTAAACATCAGAACAAAGTAGAGTTCATGGGTGGAGTGGGGGTGTGTGTGAATGTGAAAGTACCTGTTAGCCTGTTTGTGATTTCTTTGTAGACAGTGGTGTGTCAGTTCTTGAAATTTAAGCATAAGATGTTTGTGAAGATTCTGAGGAGAGGATGTTTGCTGTCTCCTGGAAAGGAAATGTAATTTTTGTTTATTGCATGGGGGGAGGTTTTCTAGCGAGCAAACCGCCCTGGTGCACACTCAAAATGGTTTGTAGGGTGTAGGGTTGTTCAAGGTCAGCAACCTGTCATCCAGGGTCAGTTCCAGGATTACATTTACACCAAAACCAACATCATACATAAGTAATACATTACTCTTTGATTCAATGTTTTTTGAGCTGTTACTTGCATGAGCACAGTGATAATACTGTTTGTTACAAGAAGTGCACTACTTCGGCTTCACTGAAAGGTTGACATACAGTTTCCTGTGGTTGTATTTGCAATACAAGCTCCTAAGCTGTGGTTACACTATACTCTCCAACAGTCAATGGGAGGTTTGTGCATGTGTGATGTTGAAGAAGATCTTGTGTTGTTTAATCAGTGTGCTTTAGAACTTGAATCTGGCTTTTGCTTTCTGAGAAGTATTTCTGTAAATGGTCTCTAACCACCACTGGAACACAGTTAGGACTGAGTGAGTACCAATTTATTTATTAAGTTTCAGATTGTAGGTAGTTTACAGTGATTGCATCTGTGTTTGTGCATAGACAACTGATGTTGTTTAACAAACAGGCTGTTTTCTGCTCTAGCATTGACATCGATCAGATTGTCTTTAAGAAGATATGTTACATGTTTTCAGTACTGAGAAGAAGTTGTGACTTGTTGCACTTTAGTTGATCTAAATATGTCCTTATTGCAAGCATGAATGTTGATGTGTCACTCTATAAAGCAAACTGTCTCTGCTTTATAATGAGGTGTTTCAGTTGTGGTTTAGAAATATTTAGACTGCTCATTTGTTGAAATTGAATTCACTCGCATTCATGTGTGAAAGCTGTGGTTTCCACTCCTACACACAACACTGAAACATTTGTGGCCAAGTGTGGCACTCACTGTTCAGAACTTGACAATATGGCTGTAGTTTCAGGTCACACGGAACACTCTCATCTATATTATTCTGTTTCTTTGTCTTATCTCATAGGTAATGCACAACAAATGGCTGTTCAAGCAAGACGCAGAGGTCCTTACAGCATTTCCGTTTTTGGTATTCAGCTCATCTTTACCTGCTCTACTGTTTGAAGACTGGCGCTCTGCAGGGCAGCAGCCTGCAGCTCAACAACTGGAGGGGATAATTTTAAATGTTGAGAATCAACGTTAAGACTTTGGTTTTGCTTTCTGATTCTTAAGCACATGGTACAAAAGTTGGAACTGATTGTATGTCTATACAGCTGCAGTTCTTTGCTTGGACAGCATGGATGCTCTCTTTGAATCCGGTTGACTGTCTCTCACCTCATCCCCTCCTTCCTGTCTTTTCAGTAGAAGGAGGGTGGGGGATTAGTGTGGTGTCCCCTGCCTCTCCTTGTAGGGTAGGCTAGTCTACCTAGTTACCACCGCTGTTACTCTTTTCCGTTGCCCTGTGCTCCTACTAACTGTACCCCTCCATACCTTCTCCCTCTTCATGAAATCCTGTCAAAGCCTCAAGGAAGAGGTTTCCATCCCTAGTCTTGGCGGGATGTCACAGGAGGAAGGACGCAGGGCACCGGTGTCCCAGTCCTACTTTCACTCTCCTAACCCAGACCTGGACTTGACAGGAAAGATTTATAAGAGGGAGGTTGGTGGCAAGCCTTATTCTGTGTTAGTGGACAATAAAATGGCAGCCAAGACATCCATGGGAGAGCAGAACATTGGTCAACACCAACATCAGCAGTATTTCAGAGAAGGGGGGGCTGGGCAGGAGGTGGGGACACAGGGGTCCCAGGCAGGCAATGATGGATCCTCTGATGATACTGAAGATGATGATGAAGATGAGGAGGAAGAAGAGGGTGAGGATGGTGAGGAGAGTTTCAAGCGTGAGCAAATCATTGTGGAGGTCAACCTGAACAACCAGACACTTCATGTATCCAAAGGGGACAATAAAACTGGAACCACAGTAGATGACTCTGAAAGAGCTGGAAGTGATGATGACGACGATGAAGAGGAGGAGGAAGAAGAGGAGGAGGAGGAGGAAGATGAGAGCCCTGAGGAGGATGAGGAGGAAGATGAGGAGGAAGATGATGTTGAAAGTCAAAGAACGCGGTCAAAGAGAACCCGTCGAGGGTCTAGTAGTGCAGCTGCTTCCAGCCAGCCACGGAGGAAAAGTCTGCGAACAGCTCTGGGTGCTACCCCTGCTGGAATGACCACCAGAGGGCGACGGAAACGCACAGAGCCTCCAAAGAGCAAAGGCAGGTCAGCTAGGTCAGCTCCATCCTCTTCTCCTACTGTACCATCAGGAGGGAAAGCAGAGGTGGAGGAGAAGGAGATGCTGGCATGTGAAAAATGTCCTCGAGTATTCAACACACGCTGGTACCTGGAGAAGCACATGAATGTTACACACAGACGAATGCAGATCTGTGACAAGTGCGGCAAGAAGTTTGTCTTGGAGAGTGAGCTAGCCTTGCACCAGCAGACTGATTGTGAGAAGAACATTCAGGTAATCCAAACCTTTATCTGATATTTGTGTAGTTACTCTTGTAAATGTTATTCTGGAGAAAGAGGTTTAATATATTCTTACGTATAAAGATGTTTAGATAAATTAGAACAAGACTTTCAACTAAGCCATGAGACTTGTGCACCTGTACTACAGCCTTATCTGATGCTCCGACACCTGCGGACACAAATTCTTATGTATTAGTAATTATAATATTGCATTTTTCAGCATATATTTAAGTATATTTCTGGCAGGTTTCAGTTTATTTCTAAATTACATTTGAACTGAAATCAGTCATATTTAACTGATTAGAATTTGTAGTCATGTATTTAAAAAAAAATAAAAAAAAATAGGGGAAAAAAATATATATATCCATCCATCCACCCATCCAATGTAACTGTAGTATTAAGTCAGGATGCAGTTTTCTGCCACTAAAGGTGGCTGCTTGTTCAAGAAAGGAAAAAAAAAAAAGGCAAATGATATGTAGTTATGTTTTTTTTACAGAATTAACTGTAAATCATTTAGTGGAAGTAATGACCAAAAAATGACTTGGCTTTAAAGTGAGTTATTGTGGTATGTGAAAGTAATCACTTTGTTTAAAACTTTTTAATGTGACCAAACTTGTTACCTGATGACTATGATACCCTCTTGGTTGATGTTGGCATTTATTTTGTTAGAAAATCTAAAGGCAACATTTGACACTTTAAAAAGTTCAATTTTCAAAGAGAAAACAGTGATTGCTAAAAGTTTCAGTAACTTGCTAGCAGCAGCAGACTCGGAGCTCTCTCAGCTCATTTATGTGGCAGTTTGAATGTAGCGGCAGCTGAGAACTGAAAGTGGGTTTTCAGCTGTTAGCTCACAGGAGAAGAGTGTGGCTTTTTAACTAAGGTGGCCAACAATCATTTCACGGGGGATGCAGCTTTCAAGGTGCTTCATGCTAGTGATTTTATGCAGCCATTATACAACATTCATCACTCACTAATTAAAACGGATATCAGTTATGAAATATGCAGAAAGGTCAGTAAAAAGCACATATAGCAAGAAATTTAATTTAGCTGAATTAGATATTCCTGAATTCCAGAAGTGTTCGACTTGTCACATTAGCCATGATATTAACCTTGAAATTCTGCAGTATTTCTGTAGCTTTCTTTCTTCTTTTGATATTCATTAAGTTTTTATAAAACGTCTAAAGTTATCATGGACTGCTATATAAAAATTCTACCTAGACAATGGTAATTAGAAGTTATTACCATGAAAGTAAAAGCACACAAAAAATGCCATAACATTTTATCTCCTGAAACATAACTTAAGCTGCGGTGTGCTTTGAAGAAATGACGGGAAATCTGAGCTCGGTCTAAGCATTTCCTGTGTAATTTATGTTTAGATTGTGTGCTAGCTCCATGTTTTGAGGGCCATATTGTTTTCAGCCACCACAACAATACAGCTGTAGGAGTTTGTGTTGAATTTACTTCATAAGCTATTGATAACAACATCGTCATGGTTTGGGGTAAAATAGCACAGAAGATTTCTGTCAAATATGCAACCTAAAAATACTAATTGTATTTTGTTTGAAAAGTCATGTGTGCATTACTGGTAATGCTTAAGCAATATTTTTAGATACAGGACATCTGAAACTGACGTTATTAAATCAGCCATCTATTATCAAAAATATTTCAGTGAAAGAAGGTGCATTGTGGTTTTACTTCTCTAAAATTGAAAAAGGCGACTCAGCATCTGAATCCCCAAGGGTTATACAGCTGTTTTTAGCAGCTTTATTTAGCCCTTGGTTTGTTCTGCTTGATTTGCATCTGCAGTTTAAAGAAAATGTTATTTGAGCAGCTTCCTCTGAGCCACCCGAAACAGTTTGAAACAATTACAGGGTATAAAGAAACCTGTTCTCACGTCATGGAGATATCATATGTGTAATTGTGCAACTGTTTCTTTTTTTCTGTTTCTTTTTTGTTTGTTTCCCCCCCTTATTTTTTGTCCTTGAAGCAACTCTCAAATGAGTAATTTCTGTGCATGTGTACTAACAATCTAATTTAAAAGGCTCTGAATTATGAAGTTCAGTTTTTCCACTTTCATGTTTTCTGTCAGCTTTTCTGATAACCAGAGAGAACAGTAGTTATATTACAATATAAAACAAAGGGAAATTAGGAATCTTTTAAACATGTCTATACAATCATTTGTACTATGGCAAAATGTGGATCTTTTTTGAGTAGGCTGACGTTAAAACATGAACATCTGTATATAAACACACTTGTGATGCTACCAGCAGTACCGGTGGCAGCTGTGAAAGAGCTCCAGGGTGAGATGTAAGAGTATGTGCACACAACTGGTTCCACAGTGTTTCATTTTATTAATTGATTGATTTTGTTAACATGGAAAAAAGGAACACGTTGTTGGAAATAATTCACATGACATCTTGGCAATCACATGCTAAAAGGCAGCTGGAAGAAACTGTATTTTTTTTTTTTTTTTTTTTTTTTTTTGGCCACTTTGTTTGTGTGGATACTTTTTCACAGTTCATCTGGTTGTTATCTTGTCACGCTGCAAGATATTTTATTTTAGGGAGACAACAGCCTAACCATAAAACTCATGCTAGACAGAAATTACTGCAACGCCCAGTTTGATGTTTGGTCATGGCCAAACAATGTATAGTACTTGTCTGCAACTGTCCAAGTACCATTGATTTATACTTTGAAATTAAAATGGTCTTTTGATTGGGTTGCATTATGTTTGATATGATTTAAGAAGGAAGTATTACTATTGAAGTTTTTTTTGTTGTTGTTGTTGTTGTTGTTTTTTAAATCAAGAGTAATGATTTAGTTATGATGATTTGGCCGCTTCCGTTTTTACTTTGATGGTAGGATTTAGAGGGATTTCAGCAAGATAAACCCTTGCTGACTTTTTGACTTGTTTTGCCCAGCAGAGGGCGCTGGAGTATAATAAAAGAATTCTGGCTGATCAAAACAAAATGCTTAATATTAATATTTTTTTTGTCTTCTCTTTATACATTTTTGTTGTTATTGTTCTTCAGTGTGTTTCCTGCAGCAAGTCTTTTAAGAAGCTCTGGTCATTGCATGAGCACATCAAAATTGTGCATGGCTATGCAGAAAAGAAGTTCTCATGTGAAATCTGTGAGAAAAAATTCTACACTATGGCTCACGTCCGAAAGCACATGGTTGGTAAGTTGCGGCTGCTGTCTGTTACTGTATCTAGAAGTGTGAGACACCACATGGCTTTCAATTAAATAATATTCACCTGTACAAGATCCTTTTTTTTTTTTTCTTATAGATACTCAGCATAGTGTCTTTAGTGACAACATGCTGCCTTTTCTTTTTAAATATTGTGAAATGTAAATACTTTTGTATGATCATGTCTCATCATAGCATTTATTCAAGCAATACCAATTTAGTTAAAACTTTAATTTGATTAGTTTGTTATGATTTAGCCATGTCACTTGCATTTTTTTCTCTTAAATCCAGCTCATACGAAGGACATGCCATTCACCTGTGAAACGTGTGGGAAGTCATTTAAGCGCAGTATGTCTTTGAAAGTTCACTCACTCCAGCACTCTGGAGAGAAGCCCTTTCGTTGTGAGGTAAGATGTCTAACAATAGACTTCAAACAGTGACCAAATCAGTATTTCCCCTACATAAACCATCCAAGTATATTTGGGTGTTATTATTTTTTGTTTGTTTGAGAGAACAATGCATCCACAGTCAGTTTACTTGTGGACAATCCTTTGACCTATATATATAAACTTCAGGGTCTGGGCTTTTCCATCTCCTGTTTTCCTCCAGTCTCCTGTTGTGGACTAGAGCTTATGGCTGTTGTCCTCCTCCCACTCTGGAGATCCTGTGAGCTGAAGGGCTGTTGCAACCAGAACCTGTTTAGGGTGGAGAACAGGTTCATGTGCCACTATAGCAAACTCATGGAGGCCTCAGAGGAGTATGGCTGCAGATGGTAGACCAGCAGTTCATCTGCATAATAAGAGACTTAGATGCAGCATTTCTAAGTTATTTATTTGTAGCACATAAAACTTAAAGGGTATTATTTGCTCATTGACTTATTTATTCACTTAATCCAGTGCTTTTGTGTCCCAGTCCCCACCACAACTAAAGTTTAAAACTGTGGTAAAACTTAAGAGGAAATAGATTATTGCTAATCCATGTATCTAGAGGATTTATGTACCTTAGGCACAGATTTCGTTGGCTGGCCTTCTTTGAGTTCCTACTTGTTATGGAAAAAAAAATTTTTAAATCACATCAGGGCGATCGTGGCTCAAGAGTTGGGAGTTCACCTTGTAATCGGAAGGTTGCTGGTTCGAGCCCCGGCTCCTCGGTCGTTGTGTCGGCAAGACACTTCACCCGTTGCCTACTGGTGGTGGTCAGAGGGCCCGGTGGTGCCAGTGTCCGACAGCCTCGCCTCTGTCCAGGGTGGCTGTGGCTACAATGTAGCTTGCCATCACCAGTGTGTGAATGTGTGTGTGAATGGGTGGATGACAGG
>NW_024582382.1:95478-103064 GCF_018398535.1 Haplochromis burtoni | reverse complement strand
TTAGGGACTAGTAAAGCGCTATACAAATACAGACCATTTTATTTTTACAATTTCACAGGGTTTTGTTGCAGTTGAAATATTTGCGTTAAAGATCATTTACATAACATGGAGGACATATAATAGTGGTTACTCGCTTCCTTTTCAGCAGGCATGGTTTAATTTACATACTGTCTTCAAATACCCTTGAACAAATAAAATTATATAAGGATGAAAGTGCAGTGGCTTTAGAAAGTTTTATATAAGCAAACATTTAAATTTCACCACCCCCCTTCTTATTTATTTTTGGTGTGAATTTTACTGTTGATTTTTTAAATTTTAATTCAATTATATGTTTTAAACTAGTTTGATCACTTGAATGGAGTGACAGAATTTTTTTTTGTTGTGTGCTGTAAAAGCAGACTTACACCAGTAAGTTTCAGCTGGGAGACATCTGTGTCCTGTGGTTTGTGAATAACCTAAAATAGTCAGTGTCTTCCAGATGTTGACTGTGCACTGTGTGTTTTGCTTTCAGTGGACAATGTTCTACAGAGGAGCTGAAGCCAGACCATGTCAAATATTAGAAAACCACGCAGGAACACAGTTCACCTATTAACTGAAGCGTTAAATAGCTGAAGGAATAAATGTTCAATGTATGCATGTGACGTCTGTGAGAGAAGCGTTTTGTTATGTTGTGTGACATGATGGTTGTTTTGTTTTGTTTTGTTTTTCCTGTTCAGCTGGGTTGGGTACAGTTGAAACAGTGTTTTACTTCAGCCGAAGACCTTTACATTCCCCAACTATTTAAATGGGGGTCAAACCAGAACTATGTATGGAGGTGGAGTTACTCTAATCAGAAGTTTGAGGTCGTCATCAAATATTCAACTATATCCTTAATAAGTATATAGGCTGTTTATAGAAACGGCTTTTCTTTTTCTTTCTTTTCTTCCCTTACTGACATTTATTTGGTCAGGTGGTGCCACATTAAGATTATGAATACTTCACTTCAAGAAAACCCTGACCAGGAAAAAAAGAGATTGCAAATACAGTGTTGCTCCATGCACCAAAATAACCTGAGCAGTGGTGCTGGATTGTGGAACTAACTGCGTTTCTTAAGCATGATGCGTCATAAAGCAGTCCCTACACAGCAGTGTACATATAGCTCTAAATAATGCCACACAACAGTTATATTTAACAACAACAACAGTTATGAAAATGTTAAATAATAACATTGACATTTTCACAAAATTATCATTTGGGACAAAACAAGGAAGCAGCCAAAAGCAATAAGTGATTTATTGTCAGAGCTGAAGCAGCTTTTGTCACATCAAAAGCTGCTTTATGATTGAACAATGTTACAGTTCTGTCTTAAACCCTTACTGATTTACTTGGGTTACGGTTGTCAAAATAAACATTTCACTTCTAAACTATTTTCACATTAGAAAATGCAGAAAGAGTAGCGCATGATAAATGTTTTATCTAAATCAGATTGTCAATTACTGTGTGTCAGCAACTGTGCTTTTTTTTTTGTGTGTGCATGCTGTTGTACTGTGTGTGTGTGTGTGTGTGTGGGTGTGTGGACATGTTATCTGAACGCATCTGTTGTTTCTGCTGTAGAACTGTGACGAACGGTTCCAGTACAAGTACCAGCTGCGCTCCCACATGAGCATTCACATCGGACACAAGCAGTTCATGTGCCAGTGGTGTGGCAAAGACTTCAACATGAAACAGTACTTTGATGAGCACATGAAGACACACACAGGTGAGAAACAAGTGTGGGTCTTTTAAGTTCCATAAGTGTTCTGGGAAAATCACACATGCCAATCAGGCCAGTGTCCTTTGGGATAATCCATATGGCTCTGAAACCTATGGACTTTCTGCAAAAATATGAGTGTCAGTATTAACCTGCTTTTTAAATGCAGGAAACCAATTCTAGTTTCAGAGCCCTTTTTAAGTGGTGAGGCATTTCTATGAAATCAGGAAGCTTTATAGAAAAGTCATCACTTTGTTTGTAGAAACTGAACAAGGCTGCACTCAAATATAGTACCCTAGTTGTAGTTTCTCCACAGCAGGAGATTCCAGTTTCAAATAATGTAATGTCTCCACTATGGATTCTTCAGTAAATAATGTCACTAACTGGTTACACACAACCCTCAAGTCTGATATATGTAAACAGTATTTTTTTTGGCATTGATCATAGTCTATATAAAAATAAAACCCCCTTTTTTTGTCTGTGAAGGTTCTCAGTCATCCAGGTCATCGTAGTCAAAGGGGCTTGCAAAGAAAAGCGTCTGGACTTCTATAAGTTGCTTGAAGACGTTTCACCTCTCATCTGAGAAGCTTCTTCAGTTCTAAGGTCAAATGGTGGAGAGTCCCAGATATAAACCTAGTGGGAGTAACCCCCCACTGTGGGGGGTTACGCTTTTCTTTGCAAGCTCCTTTGACCCCTTTTTTTTTTTTTTTTTTTTTTTTAATTTACATTTCTTTTTCTGCAGTCAACTAAAACAAAGAAATGACTACTCAGCAGATACTTGCTACTTTAGTCGACAAATGTCTTGCCCTTTTGTTTTCCATGTTTGCATAGTTTCCTCCCAGCTTCTATTTAAATGCAGTCGTGCAGAAGCAAATTACAAAGACCAAGTTGGCCCAGCTGTTGAGGGGAAAATTACATTTCATACAGACCAGTTGTTTCCTAAATCTTTTTTGTCCTTTGCTTGATGGTTACAGCACTTTGTACTCTTATTGAAATATAACAAAAGTCTCACATGACTATAGATTTATTTTACTTTATAAATCTAAAGTTTATCAAACATTTACCATCCTTCATTGGCCTGCTTTACCAGCCACCCAGTCACCATACTCATCCTAAAAAAGGAATCGGATGGGGAGTTGCCAACAGGAACATTATAGTGGTAAGAGCAGGAGACTTTGCCCAGAATTTTTAATGAGAGGGATGTTCTACATCAAAGAGGAGCCTTGCATATACTGTGGCTTATAATGACTACCCAAACACATGCTGTATTACACCCCTTTGATTTTCTGTCTCTGCTGCATTGCTATTTCTAAGACCACTGCTAAGCAGTGATGCTTGTATGTCCTTCACTGTTTTTCACCAGCCGTGCCTGACGTGGGTGGACACACTGCACTCCATAGGCTCTCACAGTTCTATTTGTGATGTGTAATTATGCTACCCTCTCCTCTCCCTGCTGCTACCAACCAATTTAACCTCATCCAGGAGGAGACACACCCAGTCATGCTCTGTAATAGGAAGCATACACTTTCAACACCCAAAGTTTGGTTCACTGCATACAGATTTTTTTTTTTTCCATGTGAATTCTCATGAGTGAATGTAAGGTAACAGTTACAGAAGACTAGCACATTAACTGTCACCTTTTGATATTCATTTAGTGTGGAGGAGCTTCACACATAACATGCAAGAATAAGGCATTTAGAGAGCCCTTCAGCAGCCTGTTAATAGATGGCTGTGTGGGTGGTAGCAGGCACATTCAGTGGCTCCATGGAGGGAGGTTAATGAGAGCGACAATCCAACGGAGCTGCTGTTGTTCACTTTCACATCTCCTCTGCTCAAAGTGTGAATTGTAATAGCTTCCTGCGGAGTGGGTGGGTTGACAGCAAAAACTTATTTACATATTTAAAAGAACTGTTGCTCTCTGCAGAGGGAAATGGTTAAAGGGGAGGGGGGAGGACAGTTAACAGTTGTTGAATATTTAACACTTTCTAACCCTCACTTTTGACACCAAATGATTTTATTGTAATGCATTTTCCCCCTGTGCTCCATTCTTCTTGTTAATTGGTAGAAACTGTTCTTTTTTTTTTTTTCTCATTCAGTGTTGTTGTTTTTTATGAATCTATGCAGGGGAGAAGCCTTTCATTTGTGAGATCTGTGGGAAGAGCTTCACCAGCCGACCCAACATGAAACGCCACCGCCGCACCCACACAGGCGAGAAGCCCTATCCCTGCGAGGTGTGCGGCCAACGCTTCCGCTTCTCCAACATGCTCAAAGCACACAAAGAGAAGTGTTTCCGGGTCACCAGCCCCGTTGTTCTGCAGACTAGCGGCCCACCTGTGCCTGTCCGGATCTTTTCCAACACCTTCTCCTCATCTTCCTCAACCTCTGGCCCTGGGCCCTCAACTGCCACCCTGGCCACCACCTCAGCAACCATGGGCCTCAACCCAACAGGAGGGTCTATTCCTCCTCAAGGCACTGTGGGGCACACATTTTCCCATGTGCCACTCCACTCAGCGCCCTCTCACCATCATCCCCACCCCTCATCAACCCAGCAGCACCTCTCAAGCACACCCCAACATGCCCAACCTCACCCCCACCACCACCTAGCAGTGCCCCCTGTCTCCCACCTCCCCCCACCTCCAGCTCTTTTTAAGAGTGAGCCCCTAAACCACTGTGGGCACCAAGACAGCAGCTACCTGCACCACATGGCCCCTCCCGATAAGGGCCCCGGAGCCCCGCAGCACCACTGAACTGTGCTGCTGGTCTGTAGGCCAGCACCAAACCGCGCCTTGTTCCACGTCTTCTCATAGTCCTGCCTCAGTTTTTTAGTTTCAAGGCCCCCAAAGCCATGTCTACAGAGAAGGCGTAGCGTGACCAGCACCATTACTCAGTATGTGTCTACACAGGAGACTTCAGGCACTGAAATCAAATGTGTGTTTTATAAGTGCTCAGAGTCCAATAAACAGCACTGTAATTACGTGCTTTTGTTTAAAACATTTGTGTATATAGTGCAAGTAAAACACAATGCATTACACAGTTGTGCTATGAGTACTTATCTTTTTCCTATTAGAAAAGGATGAGATGGATCATGAAAAATGTGGTTGAAGCTCTTTCTGTGTGGACATAAAGCAAAGGTGCTCCTGTCGAACAGATTCATGTAACTCAAACTAAACTTTACACACCCCTGTGTGTTCTGAAGATACAGACTTATGTACCCTCAGTGTACACATCATGTAACACCTCTACTTTAATATCCTGCTCAACTGACAAATATTTTCTTCAACAATTTCTTCTACAGAAAACAATTTTAGTGCAAGTTCTCAGTCTGTACATTATTTTCATCAAAAGCTGCTGATGGAAGTCGTCTCATGTATTACCTGGGCTTCACTGATCAAAAGATCAGTGTCACTGATTTCTCCTTATGTCAACTTGACCATAGGGTTGCACATTGGTCAGGGCTTGAGCTTTCTGTGCAGGTCCTCCCCATAGCAATACTGCACCTGTCCTCCTAGTTGTACTGCAGAGCCTTGGGGCCCCACAGAAACGTTTAATGAATGTTGTAACTGGTTCTACCTGAGCCTTTCTCTGTCTTAAGGTCAAGTCCTGGCCTTTCTGTCAGAGGGGCAACAGAAGTTGTGCAAGATGCAGTGCCATAGGTTACAGTAAGGAAGGGGGGAGGAACTTTGTAAAAGGACATTTGGTCAAAAGATTTTGTAAGTGGTTAATTGAATCTGGACTTAGTCTGAGATTCATTACATGATAAAATGGTGCTTTCCATTCCAGTACATGAAATATTTCTTTTGTTTTTGCTTTTTTTCTTAATTTTCAGAAGTATGAACTACATAATAGCATTGTATTGTGTCATACAGAACATGTCTTGCCAGTTGAGCTTTTCTACTGCGCATCCAAGGTTTGACTAGATATTTTGCGATCAAGACAACTCTAGTTATGCAGGACATTGCCTAGGCGCGCACACACTCACTCCTCACACTTTTTCAAGCACACGCATACACACAAAAGACCACATGGTCACTGATTTATTTACTTTAATCAGTGCTGCCTCAGCTTTCAATACTGTTGGCCAACAGAAGCTTTTAGATAACGGATGACTGTCGAGTACTGCCACTGTGAGGGGCCAACCACGTGGCCCCATCAGGATATATCCCACCTCCCTTCGCTGCTGTCGATGATACGGGTTATCATGTTAAAGGTCATTTGACACACACACAGTATACACAACTGGGACCTTTACTCATCAAAGTTCTTAATGGGAAATTATGCATATTCCTCTCAGCCTATATTCCACGGTTTGGTGTGGGGTGGCGTTACTTTTTTATTTTCTTTTGTACTTTGATCGTACTGACATACTTTGATCCACACAGGCAAATGCATGTCTAAAGTTGCTGAAAGTTGCCTACGCAGAATGATGGCCGATAACTCATATGTATGTTTTTTTTTGTTTGTTTTGTTTTTTATTTTTGTTTGGGGTTTTTTTTTTTTTTATTATTATTTAATTTTAATGTCTTCTGCTCAGTTTTAAGCTAATGAATGCTTCTGTCATGTAGATATACTGTTATTAGCACATGATAGGAAATGACAGGATAAGAAGCAGTGGTCATACAACTTCTAATACTTGGAATTCTTGTATAGATAAGCATATGTTTGATCAAATCAGCTAAAGAAATTACATTTATTAATGTAATAGCCAACAGTGTGAATGTTACTTGTGTAAAAGAAGAAAAAGGTTGGCTTGCGTTGGAATGAATTTGGGATTGCTTGGTTTTCCCCTTCATCCAGTCTGATCGTGTGTTTAGAGTGTGTCTTTGTGCAAGTGTGTATGAGTGCATGCAGTCTGTGTCTGTCTGATTGTCCCCAGTGCTCTTGTACCAAAAGCTGCTTTTACACAGTGTGCCCCAATGTACGCCTATTTTGGGATACCTGACCTGAACAATAGCAGTAAATCTACCACGACCCTCTTTGTGTCATTCTAATGGTGTTCAGTCTGAAGTGGTTAAGCTCCATTGTTTAGTCTCTTTTTGGATTTGAGACCTGCAATTATCCTGCCATTTCTGTGGGTCTTAATACTGCTGCATTATTTGCTTATCATCCTGTCCCCTCTGGTTCACTGCTGTGATTCAGCATTTTGCAGTATGGATTTTTGTCTTTTTTTTTTCTTTTTTTTTCTTTTAAAAAAAAAAAAAAGCCTTTTCACTTGTGTGTATTCTCTGCACTTTACTGCTGCGTGGGTGAGGCGCAGGGAAGGGAGGGAGGGGTGGGACTGACAATGCATTGTGGAACAGAGAGCAGTTGTGGCTGCACGGGAAAGGGCGGAGATGGAGGTGATTACTTTGAGTGGATGTTTTTTAGGCAAGGAAAGGAGGAGAATCCCAGGTGGAGGTGGGTAGTGTGAATTGGACCATGGCAAAATAAAGAACATTTTCTTTCAGTGTCTGCTCAAATCAAATCATTGAAATACACTTTTGTTTTCTCCAGTATGGGCTCCCTTTAACGTGAAAGGGATGTTCCTCCTGCTTTGGCGACTTTACACTAGCCCCTCCACGCACTTCTTTGTTTTTATCTGTTCATGGAGTTTTCCCCCTTTTCTGTGTCATGTCTTGTTTTCTCGGTTTGCAGAATGATTCTCCTCCTCCTTTCTTTGTTATATAGAATGCACTTTCTACTAAATTTCTTGGGTAGTTAAGGAAAAATAACATTGTATATTCTTTAAAGATGTTTTAAAAAAATCAATATACTTTTCCCCTTTGTATTTTTAACCACTTAATGTAGCATTGCGTATTTTATTGTATCTGGTACAAAATGTGCAGCTTTATAATGTCCTGGTTTGTCGTCTTTTTTTTTT
>NW_024582382.1:85270-95458 GCF_018398535.1 Haplochromis burtoni | reverse complement strand
TTTTTTTTTTTTTTTTTTTTTTTTTTTTTTTGTATGTTATCTGGGGATTGAGGAGAAGTTGGGGGGGAAAAAAAAGTTGGGCCTTTTTTGATAATGTACATTTAACTGACTGCTAACTTTAAAAGTAAAAACAAGTAGCCATGATTATTACATCTGAGTTTCTGTTTGTTTTGCTTTGCTGGATGCAGATGGTTATGAAATGCAGCAGGTCTGTTTAACTTTCATACCTTCCTTTCCTGAAAAGTGTAGCTTGCTGCCACTGCGGCTCTTACTCTATTTTTAGGTTCACTGGGTTCTTGGCACAACATGTTACCTAACAATGGCTGCGGGCTACACATGACCCTCAGGGTTCAACAACAGCTTTGCTTTGCTGAGCATTTATTTGACAAGAGAAGTTTTAGATCCTCTTCTTTGTGAGCACTTCCTGTTCACTTTAAAGTCACAGCAGGCTTTATTGTATTTGAGGGCAGTGATCTTGACAGTCAAGTACCCACATTGTACCTCTTAGATATGCAAATGCACCTTGAGGCCATATAACTACTTACATAGATTACAAGAGTGTGTTTAAAATCGACTTCTTGGATATCTCTTGTTGCATCTCAGCCAGGTTTATTCATGCATTAACAGCGTGTACCTCCACTGAGCTCACATTAAGGCATTTATTGTTGCTAGAATACCTCCTAAAATGCTGTGTATCCTCCATCACCATAGGAGGTTTTAAGTGGTGCACCAATGAGTCACATAATCCTATAAGGTAGCAGAGCGGGCTGATGGGTAGAGAAAAGTGTGAGTGACTCACTGTTGGTGAGTGGGTGGTCAGGTACCAAGGCTCACTCCATGAGCAGGGGAGATAATAACACACCGTCTGTACATCTCCATTCCCATTTGGGCTTGAAAATAGTCGGCCTCCCCAGCTGTTAGTCATTACGCCTTGCGGTGTCGAGAAGGGAGGAGGCCCCCCCTCCGTCTGTCAGCAGGCAGATAAAGAGAGGAGGGCTTCATGCCATGTTTTTGTAGACAAGTGTGCACCGCTCTGAAACTTGCAGTGCGGTTCATTAATCAGTATACTTGCAGGGTTTTATCTAGACTGCTGTCTCGTGGAGAAACAAGCAGGCAACACAAACTCCCTTGCTGCGATGCTAATGTTTCCCTGTAGTTAATAAACGAAAACACAACACTGCTCTCAGATGTGAAATGATTTCGTTCCAGTCATCCTCACAAATGTCTCGCATGTGGTACTTTGCCCCCGTTCTCTGTGCCGCCTTTGCAACAGAGTACTTATTGGCCGGAAATCCAGATCATCCTGGATGAGGGAAGGTGCTTGTTCTCTTTGTAAGAACATGAGAGAGCATTAAAACTGTTCTGTTTTAAGTGAATGTGGCTGAGTTACTTTAGCAAATTCAGATGAGATGGGGTTATTCAGATGTTATCCCTGACTCTCCACTCCAAATTGGAATTACACAAAGACGTATAAATGGGAAAACTTGAGAGCTTGACCTTGTCCCATTGACCTCCCACTGCTACCAGAAGTGCTTATTCTCCACAACTTTTTTTTTTTTCCTCTTTCTCGGTAAATGCTCCATTGTGTGGATGTGGCTATGCCACGTTTGGAGCCATGTATAAATACTAATGGGCTACATTTACGAGACTGGCGCACATTTCTTCTATGGTTATATTCAAGGAACGGACTATTTACTCTCGATGGGTTTTTCTTCTTCCTTCCTCCCCCTACTCCCACAATCCCCTCCCCCCTCCACCTTTTTATATCGTGAACGCGCGCAATAGGCTGCTATTAAATGGGCGGACTCGGAGGCGCGGTCACGTTCAGAGCGGCTCCGGTGGGTTTGAGTGGCACATAAAAGTGCGCGAGCCACCGGCCGACCGGCGGAACTCTACCTCTCCTCTATGAGACCGGATCGGAGCTGATTGACACCGGGGATCGGAACCAGAGCCGGTGACTCATCTGTTATTATTATTATTATTAGTAGTAGTAGTATTTTTAAACCTCAATCCAGCGCACATCGCCTTCACTGCATGATGTTTGTGCTGCTGTTATGTAAAACAAAACCCTTCTAGATTAGCAGCTTGATAAGTAGCCTTGACTTTTCTTACTAATCAGTAAGCTTTTCCTTTTTTTAAAAAAAAAAGAAAAGTCTAAAATCCCTATTAATAGTTGTTTTGTTTTTTTTATGTGTGCTTTATGAGCTCTCTGACCTTTTTTCGGCATTTGTCTGCCTTTTAAGTTTATCCCGTACTGCGTTTCCACTGATTCAGCATTCATTGTATTTTTCTTCCCATAAAGGAACAAACCAGCTACAGTTTGAAGTCAACTGGTTTGATCTGGACATCCACTGTAGACATCCGGGAAAATCCAAGGTAAGCACACGTCCTGTGAAAAAGTTGAATAGGGCTGACCTGCCCGGATATGTAATCTGTAGCTTATCGTTTTGCTTGCTGCATAAGTGAGTCTTACCTTGTTTTTCGCTCTTCTACACAATCCCTGACCCCCTCCACAAATCCATAATTTGCTGCCGCCTCTTGTCTGACACAGTTGTTGGTTGGCTGCTTTATATGATATTTATAGTTTTTTTTTCGTGCCTTTTCATTGAAATTATATTATTGCTATGAAATCTATATTTGACTTCTTTGCCTCCACCCAAACCCCCACACCCTCCTTTATTGCATTGATGTTTCCCAGAAGGTCACCCTCCACCTCACCGCGGCCCATTGCGTGGGATGCTGGAGAGCAGAAGAGCGGGGGTGGAGATTTGATGCCACTTGGCAATATTAAAAGTTGTGGCGTAGTAAATCATGGGGGATTCAATCTTCAACTGCTGTTATGTCCCACCCCATCCCCCAGGCGAGGAGGAACCCCAGAGACCCAGGCGCTCAGAGATCATGGCCTCCCACCCAGCTCACATCTCCCCTGACAAGCGCTTCCTGATCTTCTTTGACTTCGACGAGACCATCGTGGATGAAACCAGCGATGACATGGTCGTGCAGGCCGTCCCGGGTCAGCACCTCCCCGGGTGGCTGACGGACACTTATCAGCCCGGCCGCTACAACGAATACATGCAGCGGGTGCTGGCTTACCTGGCGGAGCAGGGGGTCACCGAGAGCGACATACGCAGCGTCATGGAGAAGATACCGGCCACACCCGGCATGCTCACCCTCTTCCAGTTCCTCCGCAACCGGCCCGCGAAGGACTTTGAGGTGATACTGGTGTCCGACGCCAACACTTACTTCATAGAGTGCTGGCTCCGGCGCGTCGGGGCCCGCCAGCTGTTCCACCGGATCTTTTCCAACCCCGCGACCTTCAACAAGGACGGGCGGCTGGTGCTGCGGCCCTTCCACTCTCACGACTGCCCCCGGTGCCCAGACAACATGTGCAAGCAGGTGATCGTCAAGGACTACGTGGCCCGCAGGACGCAGGAGCGGGGGCGCCCGTACCAGAGAATCTTCTACGTCGGGGACGGAGCTAATGACTTCTGCCCCGCGCTCTCCCTCGGTCCCCGCGACGTGGCCTTCCCGCGGAGGGACTTCCCCATGCACCGGCTGATCACCGAGACCCACGAAGCCCAGCCAGGGGAGTTCAAGGCTGTGACGGTGCCTTGGGTGAGCGCGGAGGATGTGGTGCAGCGGCTCCGGAAACTGGTGGCAGATTAAAGGGCCACACACTTAGAGAGTGTAACACAGAGGGGGGGTAATCAAGGGGCCAGCTGACACTTTAAGTCATATTCTCAGGTAAAATATTCCCAGAAATTGTTGTGCACGGCAATAAGATATTTGTACCATCTGCAAGGGTCATTGTGTCTATCTGGCAACCAACACGTGCCTCAGTCCAGAATCTCACGTTTTTGTTCCCCAGCCCTGAAATAGAAACCCGGTTTAATCATTAGACATCAAGACCTCAGCTGTTACCCAAAGTGGGGAATCAAATGTAATGATATAAGCATATTAAAGCATATTTCAGTATAACTATAAAGTTTGAGAGCATCCAATTAAATATCCTTCAGTGTGGAACATGGCGTGATCGTAAATGTTAAAGTGGGTCAGTGGTGTGAGGAATCACTGCAGCAGTCAATAAAAATCTTATAAATAACATGACAAATATATCAACCAACTGACTTGAGTGCTCCCGAATAGCAGTTATAACTGTTTTATTACAAACTGCACATTTTTGAATATGCAACATTAAATCCATTAAATAAAATTCAGACTTACACTGCCATGTAATGGCAAAGGGCATTGACACTGACCAAACAGTATTTTCTACGTTCCCCAGACACTACCTTCTGTCTAATTGATAACTGTATGAATGACCGTGTATCAAGAGTGTGTGTTTATGTTTATCAGTCTGTCTTTATTGTGTAGGCTTCGCCTACTGAAACTATTAACACCAGCAGGAATAAAGCCATCGACTGAAACTGTGTGTGTGTACGTTTTATCACATTGCCAGAATCCACGAGCAGCAGCGAACTCCCCCCATATCGTTTATAAAGACGGGACATAGTGTCACATTTTCTGTTGCAACGCTGACAACTGCTAGGATATCCCTCGTCTGAAATTTTTAGACTGCTTTAACTCCCATCACAAACTCACACGCACCCACAATTTGCATGCCATAACAATTACAAAGTCATTTGAAAGAGACTGCAATTAAAAACGGGCTTGAAATGACACCTGAAAGCTACATTAAAACACAAACCAATGAATTTTTTTTCCAGAATGACGTCTTATACGTTGATATTTGTTAAAAAAAAGAAAAGTATTTTCATCCTTTATTAGAAGGCATGCCTGACTTTTAGTGTATAAAAATATTACAAAATGTCTTTACTTTCATCTCCTTTATCTCCTCACGAGCATATTCATTGCTGTCTAGTGTCCTCTTGTGGCTAAAGGGTGTAACTGCATACGCGATGTTGTTAAGGTCTTCATTCAGGTCACCGATTAAGATTTATGTCTACAACACGGTAACGTTTACATTTTCCGAGTCTTTCGGCTAATATATTCTAAAAGCAGTTATCAAAATAACTCTAAAAATAGAGGAAGTTGTAGTTACATATGAGGATCACCTGAGGGCAACAATTGCACACGGACGTCAGTGAAGATATAAAAAATAAAAACAAATCATTACATAAATGCTCTGTGAGTACACACGTTTTATTTTGCAGCAAGTGTCATTTGTGGATGATGAAGCGATTTAGCAATGAACCCTTCGTTTTGAAAACGTGTGCAGTAGTGGCTTTGTAGCCCAAATGGGGGAAGTAGTGAGCTTTGACATCCATTGTTAACCGCCTTCATATTAAACAGCTGAAGAAGAAAACCGGAAGCGTCTGGTGCGCATGGCGCTCATTGAATAATATTTTCTCCTCTGCTTATAAACACAACTCTCAGTTTGCTCGAAATCGATAATTAAGTTATTCCCACAGGATACAGGTACGTGTATTTAGCAGCATGCAGCACTGAGTTATCTTTAACTAAAATCTCTGAACAACAACGTAACTCAAACGTCGCATTCAAGCCATTCATTTCTGTGCTTGTTAGCCGGCTAGCATGGTCGTCTTGGGATCGCTAGTGCAGTAGTGGAAGAGCTGCTTATGTCAAACGGAAACGTCTTAGTCAAGATGCATTTTCTGTGCTGATTATCTGTGGACAGAAAACTCGAGTGAACTTGATAAAAGTAACTGAACTGCGACCCTGCATGCTATGCAGCGGTTAGCGTTAGCATTCGCTTTAGCGGTGACTTACAGTGGCATATACTTTCTCATGAATGTTAACCGCCACTGGCAGACAGAAAACAAGCTAAAGCTAACTTATATCAAAAGTACATTTCATTTTCCAGTGAAGCATTAAAGTGAAGAAGTTACTGATGTGTTATTGATGACTCAGTGACACGTTGCGTTTTGGCTAACTTTAAACAGCAATAAGATACGTTATACATTTTAAATATCTCGTCTTTTTTCCCTCTCCTATATATATTTTTCTGCTGAAACGTTATGCGTTTTGTGTGCTACAGTGGATCGTATTTATTAAATTAACTTTGCCACCAGATTCACTTGCTCATTGATATATCAACCCCTCATTTAGTTCTCTGCGATATGGAGGCTGATTTGTATGACGAGTTTGGGAACTACGTCGGTCCAGAGCTGGACTCTGACGACGATGATGATGACCTGGATGCAGAGGACAGAGACGTCGACGAGGTATGCTTAACACTCAAGAACCAGCAGTAATTACCAGGTAGTACCGAAGTTCGTGTTTGCAGTGTATACATGAGTTTGTGGTATTTACAATTTGCAGGGTGATGAAGATGACGAGGATGAGCCAGCGGATGCTGATGATGATGTCCCTGGCATGGAGGTGGTCCTGCATGAGGACAAGAAGTACTATCCTACAGCAGAGGAGGTCTATGGGCCTGAAGTGGAAACTATTGTACAGGAGGAAGATACACAACCACTTACAGGTAGGGCTGCTTAAATTGATCTAAAGATGGGGGAAAAAAAAAAACCTTGTTGACCAAAATCCAAGGTTTCTACATACAGAAAAGAGGTTTTTGCCTTCTCTCAACAGAAAATTACCAGCACCATAACTAACATTATTATAAATGTAAAGTCGGCATTATTTTAAAAATGGGCTTTAATTTAGTCAAGAATAAAAAAAAAATGATAGGAAAATGCTTAGACTTCTGTCAAGTAACAGATGCTCATGGCTTTAACTTTATGAGGACCAATCATGCTTACATGTGTAGTCACTAACGAGAAACCCCGAAGGTCTTGTCATCTTGGTCGAGCTGAACTTAACAGTGAATTTGGGTTTGTTAGGAAACAGCATAAGTGGAAGAACATAGATGGATGAAAACAGGCGCAATAGTACACTGGGCAATATTAAAGAAAAATGTAAATGTTTTGAAAACCCACAGATTCACTCTATGTATTTTCAGATACATTTTAACAGTAGACTGAATTTTGCTGTACTGTAAACATAGCCAAGGAGTGCAGTCTTAAAAATGCTTCTTTTCATAATCCTGTACACAATATTGTCTTTTTACTCCTTCCAGAGCCGATCATCAAGCCTGTGAAGAACAAGCAGTTCACCCTGATGGAACAGGAGTTGCCTGCCACAGTTTACGATATGGAGTAAGAAATTTTCAAGTGTTTCGTTGCATCTGAAAATGCAATTCAGCGTTTCACAGACTGATCTCGTGTAATATTCTTTACACATTAGTCCATCTACATGCATTTACAGTGTGTCTTTAGTAAGCAGCATTAACCCTCTTCTCCCTCACCAGATTTCTCGCAGATCTGATGGACGGGCCAGAGCTGATTCGTAACGTCACCCTCTGCGGTCACCTTCACCACGGCAAGGTTAGAGTCTGCCTTATTCCTGCTCCGGGCTCAGGCTTCTTTAAATATGCTCTTCCAGTCGTGGTCCACCTCCAGCATGTAGCCAAGCGAACATATGTTCCTAAGATGAAAAATTGAACAGATTTGGAACATTTTGGAGCATATGCTAATAACATGGCTGCACTTTAGAGCCATCTGTGGCTCACGGGAATCTAATGAATGTGTTTATTCCATTCAGACCTGTTTTGTGGATTGCCTGATTGAGCAGACACACCCAGAAATCAGGAAGAGAGATGATGTGGATGTGAGTGTTGTGTACAATAATTCAAAATGTTTGCAGTCTGTTATACATAAATTCTGTATATGACAGCTGAGACCAACATGATCTGTTTTACTTTTTCAGCTCCGGTACACAGACATCCTCTTTACCGAACAAGAGGTGAGTGGCTTGGTTTAACTGCTGTAATGCTACATAGCATTCATTACTAAATAATTCTATCAATAGTCTATTTAGCCTGAATATCTTCTTTAGAAGACTGTATTGATGTTTTCCTTGCTTTTGCCTGATCCATGTTTTTATAGAGAGGGGTTGGCATCAAAAGTACCCCTGTCACAATGGTCCTGCCTGACTCCAGAGGAAAATCCTACCTTTTCAATATAATGGATACACCAGGTATTGTATTCACATTGGATCCTTTAGTTGTTAGATGCATATTTTGAGGTTTTATAGAATGAGCTAAAAGTTGCTGACAAAAAAACATAAAAACTAACAAGTCTACTTTTGTGCTTGTCCTCCCATAGGCCACGTGAATTTCTCTGACGAGGTCACATCTAGCATCCGCCTCTCAGATGGCGTTGTCCTCTTCATAGATGCAGCAGAAGGAGTGAGTCAACTCCTATTTGCGGTTCTCCCAAACCAACACCATCTATATCTTTTTATGTCATTATACGTGTGTTCTTCAGCTGCCCATAGATCTCACAGATATTTGTGTATCTCTGCCCAGGTGATGCTGAACACAGAGCGTCTCATCAAGCATGCAGTTCAGGAGCGAATGGCGATCACCATCTGCATCAACAAGGTTGATCGTCTCATTCTGGAGCTCAAACTGCCGCCTACAGATGCTTATTATAAACTTCGCCACATTGTAGATGAGGTCAATGGTTTGCTGAGGTAATACTGGGAACCCCTCGCTAACAGTGTCTGAAGTGTTTTATGTGATTTTTTTTATTTTCTTTTTTCCCCCAAAGGAAATTACCATAAAAATATTTGTTAATAATAGATATTATTGTCTTGGTGTATGTTAAGTTACTACGTTTAAATATTTTCTAATATGATATCTTGGTGGTATGAGGTAGTGTGAAGCTTGCCAGCACTGTGCTGCTGACAATAGCAGGATTCTTTATTTTATCAGGCGGTAAACATGGTTGCAGCAAGAATTTCTTTTAAAGGAAAGCCACATTAATCTGGAACTGACCACCCAGTGACACTGGTTGCTGATTGGCTATTTCTCTTCCCTCTCAGCACATATTCTACAGATGAGAACTTGGTGGTGTCTCCTCTCCTTGGAAATGTCTGCTTTGCCAGCTCTCAGTACAGCATCTGTTTCACCCTGGGGTCCTTTGCAAAGATCTACTCAGATACCTATGGTGAGATGACTTTTGGGCTTATAAAGTAGTGAAATCAGTGCTTCACTACAGCAGTATTAATATATTGCTGTTTTTAACCATAAAGCTTTGTCTGAATAATGAACCTTGTGTATTTCTGCTATTTTGACCCAATTTAATTCATTTAAAACATGTAAATGCATAAACATGGCATCCTTATACAGTTTATCTATTTCAGTTTTTATGTGTTGTTTATTTTTTGTTAAATGAACCTTTTTTGTTTACATAGCATGGTTGATGAATTAAATAATTTCTGGTTTCTAAAGTACATTCGATAAGCTAAAACCATAAGATTACAAAATACTCTGAAGTTAGGGGGCTTTTAGGTTGTAAATCTAACAAGTGCTTATGGCTTTTACTGAAAGCTGATGTATAATATATCATTTTGATATTTTTCTGTCTTGAAAAATAATCGTAACACACGTGATTTTGATTTTTAAAATGGTTCAGGAAGCCTGAAAAACAAATGTCAGAACTGAAGAATCTTAGTTCAGTCTGGGGGGCTTCAAAGCTTCGACTTTCATGTGACCAGCCCTACAAAAAGCCATGACTTTATTTCATACACTGCACAGTATCCTCTTACCCTTTCTTTCTCTGTTTGTAGGTGACATCAACTATAATGAGTTTGCCAAGAGGCTCTGGGGAGATATTTATTTCAATCCCAAAACGTGAGTAGCTAATGTGGATTGTCACGAGATACGCAACTATGCTCTTAATACACCATTACTATTATTACTACTACAGCAGTTTTCTCCTCTTCCTAATTCAGTCGCAAGTTCACGAAAAAAGCTCCCAGTAGTAACTCCCAGCGCAGCTTTGTGGAATTTGTTCTGGAGCCTCTCTACAAGATCCTCTCACAGGTTCGATGCATTTAACGTCTTATTTATTTATTTTTTTAACATATGCACAACCAGGTAGCTCGGTACATTCTGGCTGCAGGAAGGGTGGGATGAACTCGCAAAGCTCTGTGTGTAATCCTTACCTAAATCCTCTTTGTGCCTAGGTGGTTGGGGATGTGGACACGTCTCTCCCTCGAGTTTTGGATGAGCTTGGTATCCACCTGACTAAGGAGGAGCTGAAGCTGAACATTAGACCCTTGCTGAGGCTCGTCTGTAATCGCTTCTTTGGAGAGTTCACTGGTATTGCACGATTTATTTATTTTGTTTTTTATATATAT
>NW_024582382.1:79640-83061 GCF_018398535.1 Haplochromis burtoni | reverse complement strand
TATATATATATATGTGTGTGTGTGTGTATATGTGTGTGTGTGTATATATGTGTGTGTGTGTATATATGTGTGTGTGTGTATATATGTGTGTGTGTATATATATGTGTGTGTGTATATATATATGTGTGTGTGTATATATATATGTGTGTGTATATATATATGTGTGTGTATATATATATAGATGTGTGTATGTATGTATGTATATGTGTGTGTATATATGTATATGTATGTGTATGTATATATATAATTATTATTATTATTATTATTATTATTTCTTTCTTTCTTTCTTTCTTTTTTCAACTTAAAATACTATACAGGCTTGTATGCTTGGCTGCGTAATCAATAAAGTAGTAATAATACTATAGACTATTAGCTTGTCTGTATTTTTTAGCTGTAATCTGCAGATTAATCGTCATTCTTTAGAAAATCTGAGTCTCATATCTCCAGTACATCAAATATTGAAATCTTGGCGCTTTTCTTGCAGGCTTTGTAGACATGTGCGTGCAACACATTCCTTCACCACAAGAGGGTGCTAGGAACAAGATCGAGCACACCTACACCGGAGGTCTTGACTCAGACTTGGGGGAAGTCATGGCAGAGTGTGATCCTGATGTAAGTTTAATGGAAGGTCAGGTTTGTTGTGTGCTGAGAAGATGCAGCAGTTAATTACTAAAGGTGGCAGTCTCCTTCCAGTGGAATTCTTTCAGGTCTGATGCAAAAAAAGTCAAAGGGTTCCTTGAATTGCTCGAAAAACACAAATTGTTAATTGATACCTTTACTAAAAGTTATGTTCCAGTGGTTAAAACTTTCCACTTCTTCATCATTCCTCTTATGTTCTCATGTCTGTCGTCCTCAGGGTCCTCTGATGTGCCACACCACTAAGATGTACAGTACAGAGGATGGCGTTCAGTTCCATGCTTTCGGTCGGGTGCTGAGTGGGACCATTCAGGCAGGGCAGCCCGTCAAGGTCTTGGGAGAGAACTACACACTTGAAGATGAGGAGGACTCTCAGGTCTGCACTGTGGGGCGTCTCTGGATTTCTGTGGCCAGGTATACTTTTAAAGCTTGAATTCTTTGTTTTGTCGCAAATCAGGGATTGGTTATTAAAATTTCAGTTCATCCCACTATTTTAGGTATCAGATTGAAGTGAATCGAGTGCCCGCCGGCAACTGGGTTCTCATTGAGGGCTGTGACCAGCCGATCGTCAAGACCGCCACAATCACAGAGCCCAGAGGGAACGAAGAGGTGGGAGATCGGCAGAAAAATATGCCCAGCGTCTTAGAAAAATAAAAAAAGAGTCAAATCCAGATTCTCGTGTTTTTTTTAACTCTGCCTTTTAGGCTCAGATTTTTAGGCCGTTGAAGTTCAACACAGCATCAGTCATCAAGATCGCAGTGGAGCCAGTGAATCCATCAGAGCTGCCCAAAATGCTCGACGGACTGAGGAAGGTTAACAAGAGCTATCCTTCTCTCACCACAAAGGTATGACATCACACATATTTCAATAGTTTTCTTCTTTTCTTTTTTTTAAATAACAGCCTGAGCCTGTTATTTTAAAGTCAGTATGTTTTAAAAGATTTCAGTGTAGTTTTACCTTTGAAAGGACAAACATTGGAAGTGTCACTGCTCCAGACTGTAATCTAAACAACAGTTAAATGAATTGACTGGTGTGTTTGTCTTTCAGGTGGAGGAGTCTGGAGAGCATGTCATCCTGGGGACAGGAGAGCTTTACTTGGACTGCGTCATGCACGACTTGAGGAAGATGTACTCTGAAATCGACATTAAAGTAATTTTTCCTCCGCATTGCTTTACTAATGATGTACAACTTGTGGCATTTATTTCACGTCTCGTAATGACAACTTTAGGGACCACGAGAATTAGTAAGAAAATTTAAATGATGGGATTTAGTTTTTGCTGCAATTTCCCTGAAAGTTATTAGGCTGTAGCTGGAATGTTAGTCTGTTAAAGGGGAGGAAACGGTGTGTTATCTACTCCGCTGCCAACCCAGATGTGCTTTGATGTTTTTGAAGAAGTTTTTTATTTTGTGGTTTTTATTTACTTTTTTGGTAGAAAAATGTAACATTGCTTTCTATTTGTAATTTCACTCCTCGTCCCCCCTCAGGTTGCCGACCCTGTTGTGACTTTCTGTGAAACGGTTGTGGAGACATCGTCCCTGAAGTGCTTTGCTGAGACGCCTAATAAAAAGTACGTGTCGAGGGTAATATTTTTAGATCTTATCCAAACAAACAACAGCATGAGGGCAGTCTGGGATAGATTATTAATATAATTTAGAGCACCCGGCTCTAAAATAATTTTGTTTTTAAGTTTTAAAGTTTCAAATCTAATGCATGCTGTTTTGCAGTTTGTAATGTTTGATGTTGAGAAGTTAAATATGTGCACTGTTCAGAGTGTTTCAGTCAGTCTTTCCCTTGAGCTGAGTGTCTCTCCAACCCATAATTAGTGATTGATAGATGTATGATATGATTGACAGGAATAAGATCACCATGATTGCCGAGCCCTTGGAGAAGGGGCTGGCCGAGGACATCGAGAATGAAGTAGTGCAGATATCTTGGAACAGGTAGGTGAAGACATTACTCTTATCCTCACACGTATAGAAGATAGAATGAACTAAAATGATGTAATTTACTTTTTTATTTTAGACGTGTTGATTTCTTCCTTTTCCTTCTAATATGATACCAGAGTTATAAAATACTTAATACTTCAGCGCCATCCTGACCAATATTTTATTTTCATTTATCTTATTGTAAAAGTCTACAGTCAAGCGGCGCTTCACAAATCTAAATAGTTTACAACATGGAAACTGCTGGCAACACTCAAGAAACAGAAACAGATCAAATTTAGATTTTCCAGAAAAGACCTAAAAAGGAAAGAAATGCCCAGTTGATTAATGGTTTGGGTTTTTTTTATTTGTAAATGAAAGTAAAATGAACTCATGCCAGAATGGTGGGCACATAGAATGAAAAAGGAAGGAAAGAAAGGGTTCATGATCCAAACAATACCACATTATCTATCAAACGCAGTGAAGGCAGTGTTATGTTAGCGGAATGCATGGCATCCAGAGGCACTGGGTCATCGATTGCTACTGATTTTGTGACTGCAGCAAGAAGTAGCAAGATGTGTTTTTAAGTTATAGAACTATAGTTTCTGCTCACATTCAGTTAAATACTGCAAAACTAATTTGAACATTACAAGAAAAGATGCAGAAAAACGCATTGGAGCAGCTTTTTAAGGTAAAAGACATGCACGTGTTCTTAGATGGCTAACTCGGTCACCTGACCTCAATACGGCCGAGTATGATTTTTTTTTTTTGTATATATATTTTTATTGAAGGGAAAAAAAAGGACTTGTTACAATAAGGTGCATTGCTATTATTTTGTCTCCCCCCCCCCAAAAAAAAAAAA
>NW_024582382.1:21448-79620 GCF_018398535.1 Haplochromis burtoni | reverse complement strand
CCTTTTGTTTTACATTCAGATAGTGACGAAATGAACTCGGTGGCTTGACAGTGTATATATCATGCAGCATGTTTAACTTATTTACAAAGAATACATTAGGTACATATTATGAAGTTGAGGGTCAACCTGACATTGTACGATACATGGGAGATACACCAATTCAGGGCTGGTCTTACCTAAATTGAGGGCGGATGGGGGACACAAAGCTAATCCATTTATTCCATATTTTGTAGAATTTGTCTTTTCGAATTTTTAAAAAGAATGTCAATTTTTCCATTTCAAATATTTCAAAATACACATTAAACCAATCCTCAAGTGTTGGCGGAGTTGGATTTAACCACTTTCTGGTTATTGGTTTTTTGCTGGCCACTAATAGCGCTTGTAAGAGCTTTGTGTCCCCTCCCCGGACCGAGCCAGCAACCGAGCCCAAGTACAAATTTACAAATTTATCTTAAAAACCTCACACAGAGTTTTATGAATTCCCAGCCAGTAATTTTTTAAGTTAGGGCAGTCCCAAAAGATATAATAATGATGTGCCTCTTCTGATCCACATCTTCTCCAGCATTCCGCTGTCCCATTTTTATATTTAGAGAGTATGATTTTTCATTTATTTATCTATCTATTTATTTAGATTACTGAAGCCAAAACTAAAAGCACAAGGCCAGGAAAAGCATCTCAAGAGAGAGAACTATTTTTTTGTGCCAGACTTTATACAATCAATGCTGGTATTTTACATTAAGGTATTAAAAATAATCCATGCATTTAAAATTTGGACAAACATTTTACAGTTGGTTCTATTGGTTTGTCGATTTTTCTAGCGCTTGCACAAATGAAGGGACACTGTATTAACAAAAAAAACCTTCAATGGTCAATGAAAGTCTATATTTTAGTCACATCTTAATTGCCTCTTATGTTTCTTTTTCTTTAAAATGTATTACTGGTATTCAAGACTATTGGGTGAAGGAAATGTGAAATACAAAAGCAGCTACTGTCACCAATATATCTATTTAAAGTGTATATAAACAACTTTCTGTATTTTAACATTACATTAAGAACAAACGTCTGTGTATTATGAATGTATGTCTTCATTTTTTTTAAAAATCCTCCATGCTATATTGATCAAGTCACTTACAGTAATTGAATCATTCACTAAAAGCATGGATGAATTTCTTCCTCTCTCTGACATGATTACATGCATGAGTGTGTATGGTGCTCGAGAGAGGCTTCCAGTCAGTACATGTCTGAGCTCATTGGTACCCAGCAGAGCCAGCATGGGATACTCTTCCTCTTCCATTAACCCCTTTACCCCCCAGCGAGCCAATATCTTTAATGTTACACAGTGGCACAGTGGTGCAGCCCTCTTTTCAACTGGGCTCTGTTCTTTTCTCATGACAGGAAGAAGCTGGGAGAGTTTTTCCAGACCAAGTACGACTGGGATTTGCTGGCTGCCAGATCTATTTGGGCTTTCGGACCAGACACTACAGGACCAAACATTCTTGTAGACGACACACTGCCTTCTGAGGTGAGGTTTTAATTCAGCCATGCAGCTCAGTCACAACAGTGTGTGCGCCTGTTTGTCTATGCAAAGATTTAATGCTAGACGCTTTTTCCTACTTGAGCACAGACTCTTCAAAACAAAATAAAACTCTTTGACAGTTTAAAAAAGCATCCAAAAACATAACAGAAAATGGGGCTTTTAAAAGCACAAAATTCAAATTGTTTTTATGCAAAAGAATTTGTCATTTGAAAAGCTGAAACCCTGTGAGTATTTGGCAGTTTGACTTTTTTCAGTCTTGCCGAAATTCATGCATTAACAATAGAAACCCAGAGGAGCATACTTGCACCAAATCTCAAAATCCCCCATATTCATATGAACATCTGGATCTGAATTAGTTTGTGATACTTCAAGGTGATGACACTATTTCTTCACTTTTCAAATTAACATTTGTGTATATGAGACATATGGTCTCGTTTTTGCTCGATTCCAATCGGGAATTTCAATCACTTCTAAACTGGTCCAAGGTCCACATCTGGTTTAAAAAAAAATCATGCAAATGAGCAGTTTTTTGAGTAGCTTAGAGACCGACAAACTGAACCAATCAGAACTTGTTGGCAGTGCTCTTAAACCAGGGGTCTCAAACTCCAGTTCTCGAGGGCCGCTGTCCTGAAAACTTTTCCATGTGTCCCTGTTGCAACTCACCTGAATACAGTTAGCAGGTTATTAGCAAGACTCTATAGAACTTGACTGCATGCTGAGGTGGCAATTCAGCCATTTGATTCATGTTACAGCAGCTCATGAGTGAATGAACACGGTGCAATAAAAGAACTTTTGGAAGTACATTTTTCCAAACACTTACATTTACTTAAATTGACTTGAGTAGGGTTTGGGGTTGCCAGTTCAGCATGCAGTCAAGTTTTGTTCTCTCTATTCAGGTGTGTTGCAACAGGGACACATGGAAAACTTTCAGGACACTGGCCCTCGGGGACTGGAGTTTGAGATCCCTGCCTTAAACTATGCCGTTATATGAAATTTGTGACAGTAGTTTAGTTATCGATGATTCATTTTAATTTTTATTATATAAGATCAAAAAAATACATTTCAAAGAAACAAACGTTTAGAACATAGCTGTGCTTAGTTTCTACCCGTCAAATCATACAAGGATATTGAACTGTCAAGGTTTTAGCCAATCCTCCATCAACTTTTGTTTCACCTACAGGTGGACAAAGCACTGCTTGGTTCAGTCAAAGACAGCATTGTGCAGGGCTTCCAGTGGGGCACCAGGGAAGGACCTCTGTGTGATGAACGTAAGTTCTCTCTTTGATCCCCGCACCACTGAAACACGCTGCTTCTATGGAGAAAATCTTTGTTTTGTTTGGATTGCATCTGGTGCTGGAATTTCCTCCTAACCTTGTAGAAACTGTACTCTGTCAAAATGTGCCTTTCCTCATCAGTGTTATTTAACCATAACCGTGTGTTTTGCTGCCTTCAGCCATCAGAAATGTCAAGTTCAAGATCCTGGACGCGGTCATAGCTCAGGAGCCTCTCCACAGAGGAGGAGGTCAGGTCATCCCAACAGCAAGGAGAGTGGTGTACTCTGCTTTCCTCATGGTGAGCTCATTCTTCCCCCGATCCCCATTCTTCTCATCTGCCATTAGCTTCTCCAGTTTTTCCTTTCACCTGCACTTTCTTTAATGTTCCATTACCTTGATTAGAGTATGGATCTTTGCTGATGTGCGGTCTTTTTAATTGCAGTGTGATAACATTTCTCTTTCATGATGTTGGCTTCTTTCCTCATCTTCTTTGGCTTGTATGCTGCTGTTTTCATAAATCTGTCAGTCAGCTGTACATGCCATTGCCGTATTTTTTTTCTCCAGGCTTTTGTCCTTGCTTTAATGTGTACTGTCCCTTATGTCTCAGGCCACTCCGAGGTTGATGGAGCCATATTACTTTGTAGAGGTTCAGGCTCCAGCTGATTGTGTGTCTGCAGTTTACACAGTGCTGGCTCGAAGGAGGTTTGTCTGTTTTCTTTATATCGATGTAGGGTTTAGTGCAAAGCAGTGCAAATATTAGTAAATACAAATTCCTTCTGCTTTTTAATTATTGGTGTCGTGTTTGTCATTAATCAGGGGTCACGTCACCCAGGATGCACCAATTCCAGGCTCTCCTCTCTACACAATTAAGGCTTTCATCCCAGCCATCGACTCGTTCGGCTTTGAGACAGACCTTCGCACGCACACACAGGGTCAGGCCTTTGCTCTGTCTGTGTTCCACCACTGGCAGGTAAGATTTAAAGACATTAACTTGCTTTCCAGCTCATGTTTGTTCAGTAAAGTCAGTAACAACGTCAGTGAAAATCCAGGTGGAAATGCTAAGAAAACGCAGACATTCAAGGAGCTTTGGAGACGTCCAGAGGTGTCAGACTTACACATGGAGTTTGGTATGCGCTGTACTTTAATACAAGTAAAGAAAAAGCTTAGATTCATTGAGAATGAAATAATGGCCAACCCTCACCTGCTTGCACCTGAGGAGCGGAATAAGATTTTATCAAAACAGACAAAAAAAACACCCCAAAGATACGGTTAATTTGTGAATTTCATAGTGAATATTCACTAAACGACAGCGTGATTTTTGGTTCGTCTGCTGAAACCCATGCACTTACTTGCACTGACAAACTCTGACACCACATAAAATTATGGCAGCTTGTGCAGCAGAGTGACCCACGTCGTGCACATGTCTGCCACTCTGGTTAAAACGCTTTTGATGTGGAGTAGAGGGGAGTGTTGAGTCATTACGTTTTAAGTATAACGTGGCTGTCCGGGTATCTTTCTGCACATGTCTGACATGTGTTTGTGTCTGCACTCTGCAGAGCTGTGTCAGGGAAAATTAACTCTACTTAGTGTAGATTAATACTTTGCTGCTCTGAAATTAATCTGAAAGAAAAAAGGATTATCCTGGATGGAAATATTAAGTATTTTTATACTCCTAAGTTTTGTTTTATCCTCTTGAGGTGAAAATGAAAGTGTGACAAGAAGCTAGGCATGAATTATTTATTCATAAGCTTGTTGAAATACTGTAAAAAGATGTATTATAGGTACACTGATCCTTTGGGACATGAAAAATAAATGAAACCCACTGATGACAAATGCACACAGGGTTTTTTTTCCTCCCTCGTAACTTATTTCAGTCAACTTGTTAGGTTCCAAAGTATTGTGTGTAGTTTTTTTTTTTCCCTGAGAATATAAATTACCCTTCATGTTTTAGGGAAGTTACCAACTCAGATTTCCCCTGGGAAGATTCCTGATTTTATTTTCATTTTTAAAACTGCAGCAGAAATATTTTGATATTTTGCAATTATGTGAACCAGTGTGATGAATTATTTCCACCTAGCTCAGTTGTAGAGTGTTTGGAGAAAGCCTCCCTCAAAAAACAAGGATTTTCCCCCCCAGCAGACTTCCAAGATGAAGTACCAATCACCATGACCACCTATCCTTAAATGACTCTTCAAAAGGCAGCCTCTCTTTCTGTAACCGATACAATCAACAGTATGAATGTTCACTGCTGACTAGTCCTGCCAGCACATATAGATTCAGCTGTCCCAGATAATAAGAATATAGCACGTTGAGCTATGCTGTTTGCCACATTTAACTCAAGAGGCTATATTGTGCCTCCCTCATTAGTTTGATCATGTAGTGCCAGTATTGGCATGCTATCAGTGCGCTGCTGACTTATTCTTGTTCGAGGCTCCCATCCATCTGTTGATTAGGCTTCAGCCATGCTATTGATGATATTTTTTCCCCTTTTCCTCTACTTTTAATCTCTCCTCGAGGCTGAGAAAGTCTTAGTTACTTGCCTCACACTACTTACTTCAGTTTCAAGCTTTCCTCTTCCTCCTGGATTTAAGAACTTTATCACATCTCACTAAAAACTTTCAAAGGTTATCCAATGAGTTAGTGGATTTAATAAATTGTTTAAAAACCTTCAAACTAATTTCTTCTGACTCAACTTGTTAACAAGACGCTGATGCCATGTCGGTCACAGACGAAAAGAGTGACAGCACTTTCACGTTGCGCTTTCCATCATGTTGATGGACGCACCCCTGACTCAGTAACAAAAGGACAGACTTGCAACTGAATCAGATATTTAATGAAATGCCCACTCAGCTTGTTAATGCTCTGAGTTTGATGTGCTTTGTGTTGTCAGATTATTTCACAGATTGTGCACAGTTGAGTAAAAAGGGGAAGAATTGCCATGTTGACCAGTCACAGCTGCCATTTGCTCTTTCTCTCTTTATTTTTCACCATCACGATCGTGTTTGTCTTTCAGATTGTGCCCGGTGACCCTCTAGATAAGAGCATTGTGATCAGGCCCCTCGAGCCTCAGCCTGCCCCCCATCTAGCCAGAGAGTTCATGATCAAGACCCGAAGACGCAAAGTGAGCCTTTTGACCACTTGTTCATCGATACTTCTATAAAATGTGCTTGTAAATTGTCTTATTTTCTTTATGATATCTAAAAAAAAATTTTGGGTTCTCCGAAGGGCCTGAGCGAGGATGTGAGCATCAGCAAGTTCTTCGACGACCCTATGTTGTTGGAGCTGGCCAAACAAGACGTGGTGCTCAACTATCCCATGTGAGATCGCAGCATTCACTGCAAACTCCAGCAACACCACCAAGACCTCTGCTGCTCAATGAACAGAAAATCCTGCTTGTTTTAGAAGTTATGGGGTATAATGTTGCTACACCTTACCCATTGCAGAGCAGCTGTAGTTGTCAAACATCGCAGAAGTTTGTTGCTTCATCAATCTCTGTATTTTTATTTTTTATATGTACAAACTGTCATTGTTTTTGTAGAGGAAAAAGAGACATTTGGTGTTCGATCTAGCATATGTCTGAATAAAAGTTTGTAAGTCAGAGGTTGAGATGTCTGGTTCTTTCTAGTGCTGCAATCTTTTAACATAATTTTACATTTCAAAGGCGACGTATGGGTGTATTGGATTTGAAACACCTGGATGGGAATCTTCAGTGTTTGTGTCTGTGGGTGAAAATGTTGCTTAGTTGGACTTTTTGCTGATGGCTTGAGTGAGCGGTGCGTGTCTGTCTGGAACACAGTGTGGGCAGTGACTGATAGGTTGTGGGATGATTTGAGGCAGCCAGGAAGGAAGCAAAGGTTAGGGTCACGTGACCAAATAAAAGGGGGAACAAAGGAATGATGGAGCATATCAAAGGAGACAGATGTCATTGGATTAAATGTTTGGTCTTCCTTCATCTTGAGTGTGTGCTGTAAACTTAAAAGGCCTGGAAGTGACACAACCCAACAAATGACTTCTTCCTATGGATGTAGTTTCAATGGTGTGTAGAGAATGTGGAGTGGCTCAGGTAATTTCAGGTAATTAGACGAAGGGGTGGGGTTATCCAAATTGGTGTCAGGCTAATCAGCAGTACATTTTCAGTAAAATAAAATTGGCCCGCTGTGTAACTTTTCTGTAGCTGTGAAGTTGTGTGAATTCAAATTTAACAGGAAGGAGCTAAGAATGTAAAATGAACAATGCCAGGATTTTTTTTAAAGGTGTCAATAACTTATATAATGCTGTTATATAAAATCCACTTTAATGATGTGATTGGGTTTTTAAGGATGCTTCATAAATCCATATATAATAGTTTCTAAAGGCCTTGGTTATGAGTTTTCAGTTGCCCAAGTATATTAGGAGCTCATCTATAGGCAGGATAAATTTTGGCAAACAATACAAACTGCCTTCTCAACTGATGAGATCACCAGAAGTCAGTTTATGGGGGTTGTATGGGAATTGTTTTCAGAGTTCCAAAAGTTTGGTGGTGCAGTATCCCAAATAACTCCTGAAAAATCCAATAAAAGCATGAAGAACTGCCTGCAACTCAGCATTTAGGAGACCGTCTTTTTGAGCAGTTTAAAGTTACACAATGAGTGATCCTCCAGCCAAATCAGCAGCAGAGAAGTGGATAATGCTGCAGGAGCAGTTTGAGAGGCACCATCTGCTGTGAAACTTGATTTCAAACTGACCACAGCCACTGCTCTTGGTGAAAGATGAAACTTTCAAGCCTGTAGGGTGTAAGCATTTGAACATAAAACCTATATACTGAGTACATTATCACTCTAAAGAGCAGCTTTTAACTTCACTTCAGGACACACTGGTTTGCGTATCTTGTCACACCTTCGGAGCACAGCAGTGTCTGAACAGCTCGGCCCTTCATCACTCACCACTGACAATCCCTCAAACAGTCCCGGAGGTGATGGAGATTGGGAAGGTTAGCCCTGGAATAGGAAGAGTTGAAAATGGCAAGCTACTTTTGACATTTGGACTGAATGTCAATCCTGTTCAGGGTGACAAGTGATTTTTGTGTATTTATTTATTTTTGGCAAATGTGGGTAGATAGCAGGGGTGGGGTGGGGGTTTCTCTGCCCTTTACAAATGCTTCAGGGAAGGAGAATTGAAAGGAATTGGATATTTGTGAACAAGAACTCACTAATATGAGCAGCGAAGCTTCCTTTCTCATTGATGTATTTAGATGCAGGTTCTGTCAGAGGTTTACATCCAGTTACCTCTGTTCTAAAAGAATATGATCAACTCTGCGCATTTGTTAAGTAAGCGTGCACTCAGGCACGGTCCCATCACTCCTCCCTTATGTGCTGGCGTGAGATCGTGCCTGGCCCCGGGCGCAGAGACGGATGGCAGCAGTTCTTGCCGGTCTGAACACAAGGCCCCGGAGCAGTCATTACAATCTGTGGTCCCTGTGCTAAATATAGACAGGAGCAAGGTTCTGCCGTGGTATAGGGCCAACTAGGGGCACTCTCCTCCTCCTCAGTCAGGCCTTTTCCTTTGCATCTTCATCTGATTTCAACATCTCATCAGTCACCCTTTCCCACAGTTTGTCCGTCCTCTGCTCTTACTTTTTTATTCGTGCTGTCCTTTCTCACTGCAACTACACACCTCTCAGGCTCTGCCATGTGTCTATGACTCAATCACACTTGTCTCTTCCTGCTAACATCATGAGCGAATCTCTCCCTCTGGATTATCCGGCACAACGTGGACAGCTATAGGCACTGAGAGTCCAGGCAGACAGTTTCATAATAAGAATCTGTTTATAGCGAAGATGTAGCCACAATTATCTACTCGCTGAAGGAAGATGATGAAGGTTGAGTCAGCCTCCAAACAATGTCATGACTACAGCAACTACAAAGAAGCCAAAAAAGAAAAAAAACTATACAAAGTGAAGCAAAACAAACAACGAGTACTTTCAGACTGGATGTCTTGCTGCTTTGTTGAGGCCTTTCATACGTCTGCACCAGGGGGCTGCTTTCTCATAAGCAAAAAAGGCCATCGATCTGAACGGTGTTTCCAAACCTTCCCAGAATATATCCTATTGCTCCTCCTTTCATATCTACCTTCCAGCAGATCCATGAAAATCTGAGGTAGGGGATTTGATCTGGCACACAAAGAAACACATGACTGTGTGACTCCTGCACCCGCGGGCACCCAAAGAACCAACAGTACTGATTCATTTCCTATCAGGGGATCCAGAGGTTAGTTCATGCCAGAGTTTAGCTCACATACTCATTGAGGCTGCACATGCATGGGTGCCTGCAGAATCAGAGAGGGTGGATGGACTCGTGAGCCACCCCGCCTTTAGAACAATGAAGCTGCAACCTCAAAGCTGCTAGCTGTCTCAATTTGCCAAATGAACCATATGTGTTCCCATGCTTGAGGGCTTCTAAACAAGCAGATTGAGACCAGACATGGGCCCTCACTCAGTGGTGCGATTGAGATGGTAATGAATGGTAGAACACCTTGAAGTGATCCAAATCATTTCACGAATTACTCATCTGTAAGCCCCTTTTCACTGTAAGGAATCGAAGAACCCTGATCCCACTTCCTTGGATATCGTTTTTGTTTTTTGCCCTTCTCCCCCGTCCCTCTTCTCAGCTGTTTTCCTTTCCCTCTTTCTTTCTCCCCTTCTTTCCCCCAGTCAAGTCTGTCCCGTATTCAGCAAGTGAAAATAAAATAAACAATAAAAGGTGAATCAAATGGACCATTACGGCAAGGCTGGGATGGTCAGTTAGGTAAAGTAAATCCGTTGGGCATCTTTCTTCGGCTTTAGACAATAATTCTGATGGCAAAAGAGCCAAACGGGACAGGCCAAAAAAAAAAAAAAGGATATCATTTGCAACCCAATAATTATTCATTGTTTTTTGTCAATGGTTAAATTAATTAACCTATTTTTTTTCCCATATAAAAAGCCAAGTACGTCAAATTGACACTTTATTTGTTCTTTATGGATTTGGACCACAAACGAAACTACACCACACTAGACCAAGACTAATCTTGCTAAATAAAGACAGTTTTAACTTTGCATTTCTTTCTTTATTTTTTAGGGTTTTTTTGTATTTCTCCAGTTTGCTTTTATGGGAAGAGAAGTGTCCCCCATTTGCTCTGAATTAAATTTCCTCTTGACTGCTGTAAATATTTTTATAATGTAAACAAAACATTTTTTTAGCAAAACATTACAAACATTCTGAGCATGTTTTGAAATTTTTTGATTTTATTTTTAGATTTATTTCATAAAATGTCTTCTTTCAGACTAGCTGAAAGAAAATTCACATCTACACTCACCGGCCTCTTTATTAGTAACGCCTTGCTACTACTTGCTCTGTTGGACCCTCCTTTGCCTTCAGAACCGCCGTTATTCTTTGTGGTATAGATTCACCGAGGTGCTGGAAACATCTAGAGATTCTGGTTCATTTTGACATCATAGCATCACAGTTCTGCTTTAGGTTTGTTGATTGCACATCCATGATGGGAATCCTCCTTCCTGTCACATCCCTAAAGTAGCTTATTTGGATTGATATCTGGTGACTGTGGAGGCCATTTGAGTACAGTGATCTAATTTTCATGTTCAAGAAACCAGACTAAGATGATTTCAGCTTTGTGACATGACCACCATAATTTACATGGTGGTCATAAAGGAGTGGTCATGGCAGATCCATGTTTTCATGCTGTTTAGTATAAATTCTGATGCTATTTAAATGTTGGAGCAGAAACTCAAACTTAGACCAGGCCACATTTTGAAGTTTTCTGTTGTCCAGGTCTTGTGAGCTCAGCTGCTGTAGCCCACTGGCTTCAAGGTTCAGTGTGTTGTACATTCAGAGATGCTCTGCATTCTCTGTAAATCCTCGAGATGGCTGTTTGGGAAAATCCCAGCAGATCAGCAGTTTCTGAAATACTCAGACCAGCCAGACTGACACCAACAGCCATGCCATGTTCAAAATAACATATGACATTGTCTCCTCATTCCGATGCTCAGTTAGAACTTAAGCAGGCCTTGTTGACCATGCCTGATTGCTTCCATGTGATTGGCTGATAGATTAGATTTGCATTGATGAGGAGAAAACATATTATTTTTATTGCACTATGACAGGCTTGCAAAACAGAAAGAAGTATAATTACTATAAGTCATTAATGGAGCAAAATCAACTGTGAGGACTATTTGTTGTTTGTGAAAAATGGATAGAATTTTCCCCAAAGCCCATATTTTCCCAAATCACGGTCAAAATACATATATTTTTTTTACCCTTCTATTAAATGTAATAGGTAATAAAAATATATTTCCAAAACCGAATCTGTAAATCTTCCACCCCAGTGTGCCAACAAAAATGAAACGATGCCTTTGAAACTGGGTTTATCTAATATTGCCCATATAAGTGTTCCAGAGTGACACACATTTTATTTATAATGCCTCATTGCCATACTAAGGAAATACACTTGCAGTACAATAGCACATTCCACCCCCCACCCCCCGTCCCCGCCCCCAATATATCTGAGACCCCACCAGCGTCTTCCGTTAATTGTGGATAAGCAGAGAACATAAACTCATGGCAATACTAATTTGAATAAATAAATAAGTATTACCTCTAACATTCCCAGTGCTTTTTTATAAAAATATATTAAATGTTGTATTCAAATGATACCATAGCAGATAATTATCCTATTGATTATTCCATTATAAAACAGCAGAAATACGCCGAGCCTCTAACTGTGATATCTGAACGGCTGCACCACAAACAAAGACTACAAGTACAAACTGCCCTTTCCTTAGGCAGATGTTTATGGACCCGAGATGTGTGACCTGTCGGGTACGCGCACTACCAAAGACACGTACGCGCAACATCGCTGCTCCCCTCCTGCAAAGATGGGTCTCCAAGCTTACAGTCAGAGACTCCAGCTGTCACTCATCGATATCCGCGTTCAGCTAATGTCAGACTGCATGTGGAAAACGGCGAAGGCTCCGTTCCCGATAAATACGAGACAAGGACACCGCTGGATGGAGGTGGACCTCCAGTGATCAACAGATCAGCAACTCCGCTGTTCACTCCCCCTATGAGGACAAGACGAGGGACCCGAAAGACAACGCTGGAGCCAAATGGCACATGTGAGCCGCTGACGTATTTATTAGCAAATTCTCGAGCCGGTCATAGTGATATGGACAAACTAGCGCTGAAGATTTGGTTTTAAAAAGCCGATACAGCTGTTATCAGAGCTGGTGTGGGTTTGGTTCTTGTCAAGATGACCAGACTATTGTTTAGCATCGCTGTAATGGAATGGGCCCGCAGGAATTTTGGCACCGGTTTTACGCAACAGACCACATAGTTGAATCGACGTAGCTCGACCGAAGACAGAATAGCGTGGCTGGCATGGACAAAGACTGCTTACACATCTCGTAGTGATGCTCTGAGACTAAATTGAAACCCAATAGTGAAACATCCTCCTGGTTCCTCCCGAGAAGTGGAGCTGATAATCAACGGCGGGATTCAAGTTTGGACCTCACCAAGTCCAAAACGACCTTTCCCTCCCAAAAAACGGATCATCTTATATCTTAAAGCATCCTCACAGACTCGCATAGCGGTAAGAATACGCCTGTTAATTGCTGTAATAGTGTTACAGTGTCCCTCCTTTGTTCCTAAAGGGGCTAATTTAACCCAGCGGGCACCCTGCTACGGTTGCTTGGGGGGTCATAGACGCACCATTTGGCACCATAACGCACAGAAGACGGTTTCAGCTTTGCGTTTCATTCCTGTTGGACCGAATCTCCTCTGTTGTTTGGCATGTGTAACAGAGTGGTCAAGGCCAAGCTGTGAGCAACAAGAAATCAACTTCTTTGTACAAGTGTGCTTTGGGGAAGGAGCTGCAAACGACACGTCTAATTAATATAAACTGTCAATTCAGAGACACATATCCGCACAACAGAAAACAAATATAGGTTAAAAATCCACGCATCCATTTATTCTCAAATCATATCAGCATGTAGATGATGTAGAGGGCGGTGCAGGGATTCTCCTCAGGGTTTCGTTAAATCCCGCAGGAGCTTTTGAGATTAGTTGAATCGCATGCAGATTCTATAATGGCATTATTGGTAAAATCTTTGTTTTGTATAATTAATGAATTGATTTCACAAGTATTGGACGTATATGTATAGCTTTTAGGAGGTTTGCATTGATTTAAATTTATGAATAGAATTTTGGCAACATTTGAATTATTTAAATTAGACCAAAAATGTTATCTGCATCAGTAAAGCTCATTATAATTCAGGTTTATTTCTTATGAAATGTGCTTAAACTAAAAGAATATAACAATAAGGTTGTTCATACCATTCCAGATGTAAATAACTGTGTATTTAAAAAATATATATTTTAATATAAAAAAATCAATTCAAATCAGAATATAAAGACAGCAAATTAAAAAATAAATAAATAACTAAAAGCACTCCCCAGGTTTTTGTGAGTGTCTTTATCCGTGGTGCTCCATACCTACATATATTCGCTGATTCAGGGATTATTTCATAAATCCAGAAGTCAATTAATCAAAAGTAACATTCCCACCACTTAAAGCTGAGAAGCAGCCAGCACCCAGCATTATTCACCATGATGAGAAACCCTTTCATTGTGCTGGACGTCTTTGAATTATGCCACATTGGCTTCTCTGTCGAGCATTTGTCAATGCCATACGAGCAGTGTCTCACATATGAGCCTCCATAATGAGTTTCTCCCCCTGTGCTTCAGAAAATCCTCGCTATATGTGCAGCTATTGTGATGGATTTGGGATATTGCCAGTGAAAGAGCTTAGGGCTAGTGAGTGATGCTTACTTTGCACATAACATATGGATGCTATGTATTTATTTTGAATTTATTCCTTGGTAGGATTCTAAGAGCAACATGTCAACCTCCATTTGCCCTCCATTCTTTGTTCTATATTTCCATCAAGTAAATGCAGTTTTGGCATTTCACAGCCTTGCATACTATAGATTTAATTAACATTTTCCGCATGTGAAACTACTCTACAAGGCAGTCCATCTGTGCTGTTGGATTCTCCCCCCACCTTTTTACCCTTGTACCCCACTGGAGACCATTATTTAACTCTCACTGTGCATTGGGGGTGGAACCTACGCCAGTATGGGAGGAAGGGAAGGGAAGTCCACCCCTGTGTACTCCAGCACTGCGAGAAAGATGAGGAGCACATTCTCTTTGGCAGCAAGAAAATGCCCCATCAGTTAGTATCATGATGAATGCGTTACTGTCCTCTTTTTATATTCAATACAATGCTTTTTTGCATTATTTCACCCCTGGGGACACTAAAGAAACTCATGACCTGGATGATATAAGTGATAAATTGTGCATGGATGTTTACTAAATGACCAGAAGATGTCCCAGAAAAGTTGGAGATATGTTACATTAGGTGTCTGGTAAGTTGATTTATCCAATCGATCAAAGCAAAAAAAAGAGAAAAAAGCAAAGAAAAAAAAAAGGAATGAAAAATGAAGTAAGAAAGAAGAAAAGTGCTGAGCCTTTACAGTAATCCCCCCAAAAATGTAACTTTAAGTCAAGTCCAGAAGAGACAAACAAAAGAAAAGAAAAAGACCAAGCAGGCTATCCGCTCTGCTGAAAAAGCATGTGATGATTTCCAAATCGCAAGATCAAAGCTTGAAATTTAGAGTGTACACTGCAGAATGTCACGTACCTGAAATGAAAGAAATGCACTAGTTATTGAGGACGTGTTAAGCTTAAGCTTTGATTATATATGCATTAAAATATGTATATTTGAATGTACCTGTACAAATATGTACATATGTAAGAAACATTTTACCTTTGTAGCTGGTGGATGTGGGGCTATATTCCTAAATACTTTAAAGCTGCACATTTTAAAAGCTCCATGTGTAAAAAATGAAAAAGTTAATACATGTTATTAGTCGGATTGTTTCAGTTGAATGAGTCTATTCCTGTTGCTTGGCTCAGGACCAAGCCACAGGATACAGTGTATTAAATGTTCATGTATAGATCTCATTATGGCTTACTATGAATGGTCAGTACTGCAGTATAATGTAGAATGCATTAGCATTGTCTTCTTTCAATTTACAGTTAAAATTTAGTATGATGCTCCTTAATTAAAATGAAGATGCATTCAAGTTTCTTGAGCCTTTGTAGGACTTTTGAAGAAAACAATATTTTGCATAGTTTGAGGATCAAAGTATAAGCACAGCTCAATGGCGGAGAAGTCAATAATAATTTTTTTCGGATTCAAAATAAAATCTTCGATGCCAATATTACTACACAAGAGTGGAAATGTAAGAAAAGTTTATAGATGTCAGTTGGATGTTTGAATCATAAAGAAGTGAAATATGTTTGCTTCCGAAAGTCTACATACATACATCTTATGTTCAGTGCCCTCAATTAATTGTAATTGTATGATTCATTATCTGTTTTGTAAAATTTCACAATGTATTTTTATTCTATGAAACAGGTTAAAAATTAGCAAAACATGTTTTCTTGTATTAAGTTATTTTGCATTAGTTTGATGCTCCTGCCCATTTTAGGTTTGACACCACAGTATTACATACTACAGTATTACATGTCTGTGAAGGTTCTCAGTCATCCAGGTCATCGTAGTCAAAGGGGCTTGGAAAGAAAAGCATCTGGACTTCTTTAAGTTACTTGAAGACGTTTCACTTCTCATCCGAGAAGCTTCTTCAGTTCTAAGGTCACTCCTCCAGATGGTTTGAAAGAGGAGTGAAAGAAGCCATCTATGTCCACTGTGAGCGACCATCTTTGAACAGAGGTGGTGGTTTACGACACCAACTGTCTGCCATCTATAATCCAGTTTTGAGATCCCTGCCCAGACGCCTTAATGCCCACTCACATCCTGGGCCATCTGACCTCAGGAATTCACATGATAAGGTGGGGCCAGGTTTCACAATGAGCTCACCTGAAACCCTGGCAGATTGGGACCCACACCCAGATCATCAGGGGGTCCTTTTGTCCCTCTGTGGGGGGATACTCCCACTAGGCTTATATCTGGGACTCTCCACCATTTGACCTCAGAACTGAAGAAGATTCTCGGATGAGAGGTGAAACGTCTTCAAGCAACTTAAAGAAGTCCAGACGCTTTTCTTTGCAAGCTCCTTTGACTACAGTATTACAGTGTATTTTGTTAGGCACTCAAGATAACAGCAACAATGAAGCCCTGCAACTCTTCAAATGTAAATAATAGCAGTAAAGAATCATTCATACAAAGTAGTTTTAAAACCATGAAATTCCTCTTTTAGTTTCCACCACTGAAAACTGCCTTAATCTCTAAAATATATTATGTGTATCAAATTATCTACCTTTGTGCTGTTATTCGAACGTTATTTTACGATAATCACTTGCAACTAAATCAGCCGTCTGCAATTACCATAATTGTCAGCTGAAATATCTGCGGGATGTGTTTAAGTCAATTACATGCTTTATGGCAGCTATCTTGAATAAATGAAGTAATTCACTTCCTGCTTTTCCCAGTTCTTTCCTTCAGAATGTGTGATGTGGAGCCAGTACAGTAAGAGCTAAATTTTATGCTTTCAGCCACTACTTCAAAAAAACCTATCCCTACTTGCATATTAGAAGCAGGTGTTGTGCAGCACAAAACCGTCAGTCATCAAAACATGCAATGTTACTGGAACCTCAAAGAAAACTGTTTGAGTGACGAGGGAGTGCAGTGTTGTAGATAAAGTGGGAAAAATGTAGAGATGTTGGGAGATTCTTCGCCACTGCAGCGTCTCCTAACTGGCTTTGCCCAACATGAAACATCAAGGTATTATGTCTATATCTTGTTTAGCAGACGTGAGCACACAGGCAGGCTTAATCCTCAGAGTGCAGCACACTGAGGGAAAAGTGTCTTTATGCCTGCCAACTAGTCTGGATTCCCTCTGCTTGACACTGTGTACTCTGCTCTGCAATTTCTGGTTGCCAGTTCCTGTAAATGACTTTAAAGTAAGAGCAGAAGGAAGGTGGCTTGCTCTCTTTGTAATTACCGAGCGTTTAGAATTTTAAGAAGTCACCAAATGCAAATGATAGTTAGAGCAGAATGTGCGTTTTGCTGCATTACTTCCATGTTTGCTCTATAAATGCACATTTGTACTTTGTTTATAATTTGGCTGTCTTTGGTAGTACAGTTGGGATCTAATTTACGGATTTGCATGATGTGGTGGAAATGTTTCTGCAATGAGCAAATGATTCTGGGAGAATAGTTTCATTTAGAAGATTTAGTGAAAATATTGAAATTTGTTTCACAACACTGATATAAAAATAACTGGTAACTAACTGCGTCTGGTCTCTTAAGATAACTTTGAAGATTTTAATATGTTTTGCAAATACTTTTCGTTAAGCTAAACTAAACAGATTTTGACCTTCACGTGCTTCCCAAATTAAGTAAGTTCAGTGGTGAGATTATTGTAGTTTGATGTGTGCATGTGAGTGCAGTTGAGCATGCTCTGTGTCCTGCGTGCCTGATATTTAAGGGGAGACCTTAAATATTGGGCATCAAAGAGTAGGGGAGGGTTGTGCATGCTCTCTGTGACTCAGGATGACTCCTCTGGAAAACGAGCCCTGGAGTCGGCCCTGACCCCTCGCAGTTGTGTCGGTGCACGTGTCGCCGTGATGCCACAGCAGATCTCCAAATCTTTAGCTAAAAACAGGCGATGGGGAGTGTCTGATTTTGTCTAACAAAGGGAATCCTGAACACCAGGATTTTTGTGTCATCCTAGTTGTATTGCTGCAGCATGTCGTAGTCGTGCAATACACGTGTCCAGATCGCAAAGTCCCTGCAATGCAGTAGTGCTGTGTACTTTGATTTAAAACTGCGATATAATTCTATGACACACTCTTTCCCTGTAGAGTTTGATTAATATGTTGATTAGTAAACAGGAAATTAAGTAGCAACAATTTTCATAAGTGGGCATTAATTCTAACTGTAGAATAACAAACTTAATTTATAAAGCAATTTCCCAATAAAGCTGCAAAGTGCTTCACAGAAAGAAAGTAAACACTTACAAAAACAACAAATAGGAGCAAAAAATAATATTAAAATATATATGCCATAAATCAAACATCTATAAAGCCCTTTCAGTAAAAGAATTTTTAAAGTAGAATCTTTCAGGGAAATAAAGTTGCCATTCTGCTCTTAATTGGCAGATTGAAAACCTGCAGAATACTTTTAAAGATCAAGATAAATGCCCAGGTGGATAAGAGGTTAGTAGGTCTATGATGTATTCGGGAGCAAGGCCATTCAATATTTAATGATTCTTTTCAAATTAATGCTTTAAAATAATGAGTAGGATTTTATGAAGCAAAAAGCCAGTTCCGGGATCTCCATTGTGAGGACTTTTGACTTTTTCCCATTAACCCTCTCAAGGCAGGCATTGCAGATTTGCAACAGTTAAAAACTAACAACCTGATTACCCCACATACATATTTTATGAGTTTTTTTTACTCAGAAGTACCACTGCAGGACTTGGTTGTGCATTAGCAACAAAAAGTTTAATTTGAGCCTGAGAGGGTTAAAATATAACTTCCATTTTTTTTGAGTGGAATAACTAATAATTAGTCACAGCACTAACTAGGTATGTCAACAGCTTTATCTTGTTGGATTTTATAGTTTTTGAAAGTGAATTTTTCTGCCATTCAATGTGATGTAAATGCTAAGAAGGAAGTACATTTATTCAGCTTTAATTGAAATAAATGGCACAGTTACATCCTTAATTACTAGCACCCATTCCGGTATGACATATTCAAAACAGACCACAGGTAAAAATCATTTATACTGATGTGAAACAGAGAAAACTAGTAAATGCCTCCTTGCAGAAGGCACAATAGGGGACATTTATTGTAAGAGAAGAAGATATAGACAGACAGAGAGAACCCCCCGTGAGTGTGGATGAAATTGGATGTCACTTTCACCTACCCAGCACTCATGAAGACATACGGGCAGTCCAGCAAATGAAAACAGTCGTGAGGGACCTTCCCACTGGGAATGTCACTATGACATACTGGGATCAGCTTAGACATACATACCATGAGCCTGGAAACATACATGCAGATGTACCGAGACCTGCATGTACAGAGATGTTTGCGCTTCAGTCAGTGTTGCACATGCATATTCAAACTGATATGTCCTGCTCACGAATCTGTGTATGCTGACACATTTACATATGAGCATAGCTGTCATAGCCCAGGCTGTGATTCGGGGTGACAGGTCTTATGCCACTTCCCTCGGGTCATCGGAGGGGCGGAGTCACAACGTGACAGGGATGGGGGCAGAGAGATGTCTTTCATTCACTGTCACTCACCAATGACACAACCTTTCCTGTGGTTTACTCACATTCCCGGGTTCAGCAGTGATGAGGTAACGTTTGAGCTTCTGCACTGTGTGCTCATGTGACTCATACCTGTTGTTTTGGTTTTGTCTGCAGTTGCTCATCTTAATCTCCTCTTGTTGGTAAACTTGTATTAATGTAAAGTGTCAGTCTGACAATTATGCACCAGTCATCAGAAGTTCTTTAGTATCTCAAATTATATATATGTGAAGGCATCTTTAATATATCTGACCAAACTCTCTTGGGTTTCTTTGCTTCCGATTATTAGAAATCTAACAATTACTGTGCCTGTGTATACTCTTAGTTGATTCATTTTATTTTTCTTTCAAAATTTTGGAAAATACCCATTATAACATTTTAAAGGCTGAGGGAATGTACCCAAAACAAAGAATTTAAATTAATCATCATATGTTTAAATATACTTGAAAAAAATATTGAAAAGCTCGACATTCTTCTTCTTCTTTGGAAAAAAGACTGAAATAAGTTTTTTGCAATTACCATAGAAAAGTGTTATATTGAGTGTGTTTTAAACATGTTTTCGTTTGATAGAATGCAGGTTAATTTTAAGGAACATTTCTTTATGAGAATGAAAAGCTTGTAATGTTTTATCTTAAATTTTGTTTCAAAAATTGCCATGGTTCCCCCTAAGAGTAGTCAGTAAAGAGTACAGGAAGTATTGTGGCCTGGGGGACCTCTGACATCCCTCACATTACTCTCCTGTCTGTTCTTTTTAACCTTTTTACTCCCCATTTGAAATATCATTGTCTTGGGTGTAATATTTTTAAGGACAGATGTCATCCATGATAAGAAGAAATGAACATTAAATTCAAATAAACTTAAAATAATGTTATTTTGAAAAATGTATTAAATACACTTCAATCCATTAATTAAAGTAAGTGGGATCGATATTGAAAGAGTAAATGAAAACAAATTTCTGTGGGTAATGGCAGATGAGAGACTTAGTTGAAAAGCACAAATTAAATATGTCAATTTTGAAGATTAAAGAAGCACTGTAATAATAAAAGGACATTGCATCTACTTTTTCTTCTTCTTCTTAAAAACGCACAGTTTGGATTTTTTACTATGAGGGTTGTTGGGATTATACAAATTGACTGTTTTTACAGCTTGAGACATTTAAATATGCAGATCTCGTGAAATTCTGAACAACATAAATTTGTTCAGAGGAAAAAATAATGAACTACAGGGAAACATTCAAGGCATGCTTTCTACAAGAATAAGAATCTCTTATGTAAATGTATAAGGATAGGATTAAAATGAATGTAGATAATAACAGGTAATGTAAAGGCTAAATTTAAGGACTATTGATGTGACTTTTCTTCAGTAAAATTCTTTGCATGGCGTTTATACTGTTTCCTCTGCATGAAGTGATCTAATTTTTTTCCAAGACCAACATGAAAAACAGTCATTGATATGATAAACCATCACTGCACTCAGATGAACCCTAAATACTACCTCAGTGAATGAGTTTTTGCTATATCTAAAAATAGCCATGTACTATTTCAGTGTATAACTCATCTTCTTCATGTGCTTTGTTAAACTAAAATCTAAAAATCACACAAATGCATTTAATGTCCCTTATTTTATAAATAATACAAAATTATTTTGTGTACAATAGACAGTTTCCCATTCAATGAAAAAATACAAAATACCACAATGATTAAAATCATGTTTTTTTAATTAAATTTGGCAGAGCTGCATTTGAGGTTTCACAGAATGGATTCAATGATGTCATCGTTATCAACTCTAATACATCAGCTCTAATCTACAGATTTGAATAAGTTCAAATTTATTCTAGTTTTCAGATGTCACTCTGACCTGGTGATGGAATTGTGGCCTCACAATGTTACAGCTGGATCTGACTAAATCTGGATGTGTTTCAGGTCAAAAGAAAAAAAAAAAAACGAGCCCTGGACAGTCACACAGGCCCAGAGACCGGTTGACAAAAACGGTGTATTTCAAACAGTTGCAATTGGTTGCTTGCAGTAACTGTAAAAAGTGATTGCTAAAGCTCCGTTCACACAGGTAAGCGATTCCCTGGTCACAAGGAAAAAGTGCTTATTCCACGAACAGTCGGCAAGTGGCTGCTGTACTGTTTATTGCTGGCAGTCACCAGTATGAAATTCCTATAAAGAGAAATATATCTCGCTGCATCCAAAATGTGCTTATGATTACTTTGGTTGCCAGCATACTCCCGCAAACTCCCATAGTTTTGTAGAAGGTTCTGACTTATGTGTAAACAGTCGCAAACTGCTCGACATGTGTTTGTGAAACTTAAAGAAGTGCAATGCAAAAAAGAAACTGAGAATGTTGACCTTCAAAATAAAAGTTGTGTCTTAATTCAAAAGAGACAGCTTTTCCTTTAAAGGCAAACATTCTCTGTCTCCAGTTTACATTTAACGGTGAATTTACATTGAAATTGTTTCACTACAGCTGAAAAATAGGTGAGGCACCCTTTGTTATTTTGGATAATTTGGGAAATCCTAAAAAAACCCTCATTTTTGACCCAAAAGGTCACTGGTATCAGATTTTTGAGGGCCATAATAATCAAAATCAAAGTTTTCATAGCAAACGCACATACGGTTACACTAGAAGCCTGTTTTTCAGCCATGTGATCACATAATGCTGTTAAACATTATCAGCACAGGTGCAGTGAAGGAGGGCACATATATTTTTAATGAAACACAGAGTTACCTTTATTATCTGAGCAAACACATGCAAGTCATCAGCAGAATGCCACTACAACTGTGGAGAGCATGTTAGGGGATCTGTGCCACAGAGCTGCACATGGCAGAAGGCATGCGCTGATGTGACCGTAAGCGCTCACGCCCGATTGGCTCAGCTGGGGCAGCCACGGCTGGGTGATGTCCCCCTCGCTCTCTGTCACAGGCGGAGCTAAACAGAGCAGCCAGGTTCACAGACCGCGGCCGAAACCCTGTCACTGCCTTGCCTGGCAGACTCTGCCACACTCTGAGAGGCACACACACACACACACACACACACACACACACACACACACACACACACACACACACACACACACACACAGAAACAGGCTAAAATGAGATGAAAGCTAGATGCAGGGCAGACTGCATGAAGTGCGATATGTAAGACGTTTTTTTTATTTTTTTTGTTGCCTGCATGCGTAGTCTTAATGATTTATCCACAATAACCCTGTGAACATATTACTTCAATTTCATCCCATGCCTTCTTTTCACAATACCCCTGAAGGTCACCACCTCCATTACTGGGTCACAAAGCTCATAATCATTAGCTGCTGATAGACTCACTGAGGTGTCTCCAATCATCATTCATGAAATGCCTTTATTGATGCATTCTTACATTATAAAAACCTCCAGCTCAGTCTTTTTCTTTAACGTGTTTGAAACATAAACCAGAATAGTGTCCCTTTGATTTACTTTTAAAGGAATTTTGTTGAATTGAACAACTGCAGGGGTTACACTAATAAAAAGATAGAAAGAGACAAGCTAACACTGGGTTATTTTTAGCCACTGTTCCATATACAACATGTTCCTCCTGACACAAAGATGCTCTGGGGTCATGTTCAGTGTTTATACAGCCTCCAATGGAGATGTCATACCTAAGACTAACTGGATTATTGGTTAAAACTCAGACAGAGGAAAGTAGGTTTTGAAAATATGCTCCAACCTGACTCCTGGCTTCCTCTAATACCTGTGAATATATATTCATAATGACTGGTGTTTTCTGCTAATCTTTTACAGACCATGTGGATCAGGTAAGTAATGATAGAAACTTTCTGTCCTGTCTTCTGTCCCATTTCGTTAACCAGTTAAATCATGAGAAACTCTGCTAGATTTTTGCAGTATGTTTTATTGCTAGACTGTGATAGGACCACAGAACTTCTACTTACGTTCAGGTACTTTACAGTTGTGTGAGGAAAGCCCCACACACAACCTCTCAGCTTCTTCTTGTCTGCATCATTTTTGGGCACCAAAACACCGAGTCTTTTTTTCCTCCACTTTCTTGTTACATCACCCACACGTGACGTGTCTTCCAGGACATTCCTGTCCCGTCCTTTCCTCTCTGTGTCTTCTCCTGGAGTCATGTTTAAACAAAGTAACATTCATACATGAGTGGGTTTCTATGACTACGAGGCCCCAGGATTTTTTGAGCCGTAGACCACCATGGTGCGATGGGTATAGGAAAAAGCCCAAAGGCGAGCACAGATGCTCTCGTGCTACTAGTGTTGCCTTGATAATACCTTATGGGCTAAAATTTGAGACTCCACATCTAAAATGAAAGAAAAAAAAAGGAAAAAGCTGATTCACTTGACAGAAGTGCTTAAGGCCTAACTTTAAATAGCTCATTGCAATTTCTGTTTCCTCTTCTTCTGTTTTTTTTTTTTTTTTTGTCCTTCTGTTGGACGTAGGACTGTCTTTAACTCTTATGAAGCCTTAGGGCGGCCTGTTTAAATAAAGGGTAACTCAGGTGAAGATCATGTTTGTTCGAAATGATAATGATTTAGTAAATGCATGCGCAGACGGCAGGGAGAGCAACATCAGTTTCCTCGACTGGAACAGTGCAGTACTTTCTGGATTTTATCACAGCTCCTGTCTCCAGCTTGGTGTGGGAAAAGATGAGCAGTCTAGAACCAGCTGTCTGCTCAAACCTCCAGAAGTAGTTCCCCTTAAGGTTTGAAAAAACATAATCCTTTATGTATGTACACATTCTTATTTGTGTTGTCTTTAGACTTGTAATCCCCACAGTTTCAGATTTGGCACATTTTGCATTACCACGATAGCAGCAGACAGCATAGTTTAGGACTGCTGCAGACAAAACAAGCCATTTCCACCCTGAAGGGGTCCCTGCACTGAAGCCAGTTTGTATCTGTTATTAAAGATACACATTGTGACCTTCTACAAATGGCATTTCTAGAGGGGTGCAGAGTGTGGCACGTTCAGTTAAGAGGCTGAATAGTACTAATATGATTCAAGTAGATACAGTTTTGTTATGCTTTAATTATGTTGGATCAATTTTGATGGAAATACAGATGAGAATTTTTAGAAGTCGGGGAAGAATTGAGTTTTAATGAGTCATTTTTGTCAGATCATTTTTCACTCTCTGATTAACAGTTTTCATGGAGTAGTTTTATTTTCCTTTACTTCGGTCTGGCCTTGGCAACCTATTTTAATTCTCAGACTCTACTAGAGTAGCCTTACAAGAAGCACACATCAAAATAATCCTTCTTTATATTATTCAAGGCCTTAGCACAGCCCCTCAGTTGCACAGCCTGCCTTAATTTGATTGGATGCTTCTTGCAAACAAACTATTTTTATCTGGCTCTTCTGTGTTCACAGCCTACTACTGTGTTATTGAGACGATTGCATCAGGACTATATGATTTTAGTGATAATATAACATCATTCAAAACAGAGATTACCCTAAGCTACTTGTGCAAATGCTGACATTGCTATACAAAGCTTTGATGGTGTTTAAAGTAAGTTTCCATGACTATAACAGCTTATATAAAAACAGGCAATAATAGGTCACCTCTAAGTGACATTGGTGAGTTGGCATGATAGTGTTTTCCTATGGCTCCTTTAATGAGAAGCAGATTGAGCCAGATGTTGCATTAGCATTAACAATCATAATTAGCAGGTGGACATCTGAATGCACACAATCACACACACTCATATAAAGAGAAAAATCAGAAAATACACTGTGTTGTTACTGCCCATAATAAACAGCTATAAAAACTTATCTAGAGAGTATTGTCTATGTATGAGTAGAAATCAAAACAACTTTGGTCTGTAACCCTTCTTACGCTTTGCACTCATCTTTACTTTATCGCTTATTATACCAGGAGCCGTTCATAGCACTAACAAGAAGAGACTTGATTCTGTTTACTTTATTCTTGATGTAGATACAAACATTGGGCTGTGTGGTCTTCAGAGTGATGAAGGAGATTTCATTAGGCCTTTGGTGGTTGTATAAGCAGGGTGCCTAGTCTGTGAGGTAACCTGAAGGATTTGCCTTAGGCAATAATGTATTTATGGAGTTAATATTTTTGGCTTAAAAAATATATTTTTCTTGAGCCACTCCTTAATAAGACACTTCTTTTTATAGGTTTACATACACATGTAATCTCAAAAGACCAATTTCTGAGGGTATAAAAAACTGTTACTTTATTATTTTCTCTGTCCTTTCCCCCCTTTTCCTCTTGTTGGGTAATTTTCGTTCAATAATATCCACACTGTAGCTGTGAATGCAGGCTTTTCTTCTTTTACTCCTGGGTTTTAGATCCAATATCAGTGAGAGCACGATCAATTATTTTGCACAACCAGACCTGTCAGTTAACATGGCAAGCCCGATTGCATCATTAAACTTGTATTGGAACAAGTGTAACTGCAGGCAAGAACATATTGCTGGAATAGGGCTCGTTTTGTTCCCCTTTCCTTTCAGTATGTTTCCTTCTCAGCTCTCCAATCCTCTTATGCCTTTTCAGTCTTTTCTCTTCTCCCCCCTTCTGCATCCATAAAGTGTTTTGTAGGAAATTTGATTGCCAAGTTCCGTTTACATTCACCCACCATCTGCTGAAATTGGCTGCAACTGTGAATCATTTCTTAATATTGGCAGCTTTGCATTGACTTGCCTCCTTATTTTTCCTCCATTTCATCTTTTCCCACTGTCTGGCATGCTTTGACCTATTAGTAGTGAGCAAAAACAACTGTCCGATCCGTAACTCTCAATAAAAGACAGCTCACAGGAAGAACACTTGAACCACAAGTGGTTGGACTGTAGAGATAAAAGTTTTTTACTGGGAGTATATGCTAGCAGATCCCACATGAAGTATGAAACTGTCTGCTTTTGAAGTGGTGCAGTCAATATTTTTCCAGCGAGTGATTCAAAGAACCCATTGATATTCATATAACACATTAAAACTACAGTTTGTTTGTTTTTTTACAACAAATCCATACTTAACTTTATGTCTTAAAGAGATATTTATGCTTAACATTTATATCATCGGTAGAGGATAGAGGATACAATTTGTGCTACTCTGTTACTATGTCACATGTAATATTACTTCCCTGAAAATACTATAAACCGCTGGGACGCTTCATTTATCAAAAACATCACCTTTGAAACTCTTGATCTCATTTGTTTACATTTTTTAACAAAGCTAAAGTTGTACAATCAAGTACAACATTACAAGTACAACTATTATAAGATGCAGTTGAGTAGAAGTGGAAAGTAGAATCAAAAATGTAACTAAAGTTAACTCAAGGAAAGTAAAGAAAGCAATTACCAGAAGTACAGCCCTTCGGTAAATACTTTGGTATGCTTAAGTGCCACATCAGCCTGCTAATATCCTTACACAATATTAATATGTGCCTGTTTAATGGCTTCTGCGTGCTATATGCCCACTATCTTAGATCACCAAATGTGCTAATGCTAAACAAACTAATCACAAAGTAGTGCCCTGTTATAAACCTTTGGTTAGAGTCATGTAATTAAAACTCAATGTACTGAGTGAAATTGTAATCGGTTGTATATGGATGCATGTCATTAATTTTGTCCGCTCCCTCCTATAGATTGCGCTCCTCTTTCCAGCTTCTTTCCCCCCTTTATCCTCAACCCAAGGTTTCAACTGCTCACGGTCTCTTTGTTTTAAAAGAGGTTTTCCTTCCCCACAGTCATAAAGTGCTCGCTCACACCTGACCGTTTTCTCTGGAGGTTCTTTGGTTTACATTATGAAGTGCTTTGAAATGACTATTATGAACTGGTACTGTATAAATAAAATGGAGTGTTACTTAATGTAACGCCATCAGTAAGTCTTGAATGTGAAGGAATGTCTGACAAATTTAGAGTTCTCGATCCTGTAGAGATTGAGATGCTTCAGACTGGATCATAGTGGCTTATTAAAAACCGACCAAGAGGCCAACATTGCCATAGCTACATCTGCACTGGTATCTTGGGAACAATTAAGGTCATTGCCACTCACCGTTACACATTTACCTCTTGGGTCTCACCTGTTAATTTGGTATTTACAGTGACCCGAGTGTCACTGTGTGGTGGCAGTTTGTGAAGGATTTTTTAGTTTGAACTCTATTTCAACTCTGTCTCTGAGTGTTATCCTTTGATAAACCTTGGCCCTTCCTTTACTCCTCAAGGAAAATACAGTGACAGTGGAGTGATCGCATCCATGGTGCAGTCAGATGAAAGTGAATGAAGGCTGATGAATGCTGTGACACTGACAGAGACTTGTTATCTAGATATTAAAGTATAATAACTTGAAAAATCCGTGTCCTCTGCCAGTCAGTTTCCCAGTGCTGGCCTGTTATATTTATGACTGATGTCTTCTGGATTTGTCAGATGAAACAGGAACAGGGTCAGAGTTTTGTGTTCAAATGTTTTGGCTGGCTGGTGCATCCTTGAGCAAGACACTTGACCTCTAACAGCTCCTAGCACAGGGTGAAGTATTGCCTCGAAGCAAACAAGTCATGAAGAGAGAAGATGCAGGGGGAAAGCAAGAGATCAGTATTCAGGGCTTACGAAAGTAATTCTAAGATTTATTATCAAATTTAATTATTAGAAAATTAAGATGAATTAAGGATTTCTGTTCAAAAGCTATTTTAAAACACTGAAGATGTTGGTAGTCATTCAGTCTTCTGGCTGCACACCACAGGTGGCAAGATTATCGGTGTTAACTAAATAATTTATTCCAACAGAAGATTCAGTTGCAGATTATCAAGGGTCCGTGTCATTAACTTAACCCAAATAAAATCTTAATGAGAGCACTGGGAGCTCCTCTATGCATCGTGTGTGCACATGCTCCCATGCATGTTTGTGAATGCACTCACATTTATGCCACCGTGAACCCTGAATGCAGCGGGATCCCTCCTCCTTTCTCCACACAAACTGAGCCAAAATCATCATCTCGGCGTTCAGTCACTGTGATGGCAAGGATGTCTCTACTTATCTGCAGTAAACAAATTCAACCGTGGCTGGCAGTGGCATTTGGCCTCTGTGTGCTCTCCTTCCTGGCAGCATGTGTGAGTGGAGCTGCTGCAACTGGAGCAACAGAGGATCCTGAAGCCGACGGTTTCTCCTCTAACGTGTCTGATTTAAACAGTGCGGCGCCGCAGGCTGAAAGTCACATTTCATTAAACAATGCTAATTAATTTTTGCGGGAAGTCATGCGTGTTTCAAACTGATTGACTCATTGTCACACCCTAAATAGATGAAGCATTAACGGTCCACCACATGTGATGCTTTGAGTGTCAATTTCACGCCAGCTGTAGGGGTGGAAGTTATGGTCTTAATGTTTGTAAAGTCAAATTTTGGGTATTAAGAAAAGGGTAGCTTCATAGGGCCGCTGCTAATCAGTCACTCATTAGTGTTGTTGCATTGTAATAATCCTCTGGGACCTGTTTGTGCTTTATGTTCCATTAACAGCGAGTCTGTCATCTGTATGGAGAGCGCTGACAGAGTTAGCTCTGACAGCAGGGGGGCGGATGAGCGCTGTTGGCAGGTATCAGGTCTGCTTTGGCTCGAGACAATGAGCTTCATGGTGAATCTGGGCTTCTGCACAGGAGCAGCCTAATGCTCTTAAGACTCCCTTCATCTCATTCCCTCTTTCCCGCTTTACCTTGCTTAACCCATATGTCTTTTCCCCATGCATTCCCACTATCATTCCTCTAAGGTCAGTGTAGCTGAGCTCAGGGACCCATTATTCATGGTCAGTCATAAGTCAGCTCTTTAATCATCTGACAGAGTGCAAGAAATCAGTTTCATCAGTAAGTGGAGAATTTGTGCTTTCTGTGTGTGTGCATGTTTGTGTGTGGTAATTGACCCTTGTGTTGCAGTTGGCATATCTTTTTGCACTGTGGTGGATTATTCCTGTCTCCCTGGGCTTGTTAGTGGTTTGTTTCACATCGGTTCCATGTCACACTGAAAGCACACAAAGCCCCGTGTGGATAAGAGCGCGATAGTGTGTCTGCTCTGGGTTCCAGCGACACAAAAAAAAGAAGTTAAGAAAAAAAAGAAAAAGCCATAGCTAATTGACATTAAAACGGCATCATTTCAGCCTCATTTGTTCCTGAAAAACCTCAAGGCAATTTGTCTCCAGCAAAAAAAGTTAAGTTAATTGCTGCTTCTTTTATGCTTTTTGTGTGCATAGCTAAAGGCTTTGTTATCCCTCAACGATGCAACTTGTGGCTGACTTAAAAATGAAACATTTTACAAAACAAGAAAAAGCTAGTGTGCCTCCATTTTCCTACTGCAGTGTCTGCTTTAAACTGCGCAGCCATTACTATTAAAATGTTGCCTTGAATCACGGTCCTCTGTGATGGTACAGCACAGAAAAGAACGATGGAAGAATCCCCTCATGAAAACAACATTTGATTTTGACAACTTTACATTCCCCACTAATATACAATGACAAATGTGTACTCACCAGCCACTTTATTAGGTATGCTGTTCAGTGGCTCGTTAATGCAAATATCTAATCAGCCAAGTAGACATGGCTAACAAGACCAGCTGAAGTTCAACTGAGCTTCAGAATGCCGCTTTCAGAGTCACTTACTTTGGAAGAAAATGGAGAAGGCATGGGTTTTGGTGCCTGATGGGCTTGTAAGAGTATTTTAGAAACTGCTGATCTAATAGGATTTTCCCACACAACCAGAGAATTACAGCGATTTGGCCAAGTGGGTGAAAACACCTTGTTGAGGCCAGAGATGAGAGGAGAATGGACAGTCTGCTTCGAGCTAATAGGAAAACAGTAGTAACTCAAATAAACACGTCTTACAACGAAAGAATAAGAAAGCATTTCTGACCTTGAAGTAAATGCACTATGGCAGCAGAAGACCACACCTAGTGCCACTTCTGCTAGCTAAGAACAGCAAACTGAGGTTACAATTCGCAAACACTCGCCAGAAGTGGTCAGCATATTTCTCGCGCCTTGTTGAATCTATGCCACTGAGAATCAAGGCAGTTCTAAAGGTAAAAGAGGGTCCAGCCCACTGCTAGCAAAATGTAGTTAGCAAAGTTTCCAGTGAGTGTACATTAGAGAGATAGAAACAAATGAACACACTGTTTCATACCACTCTCCACTTTTATTTGAAATCTTAATTTACCAACGCAGCAGAGAAAAAGGAAATATTGCCCTTGTGAAGCAGGTGGCATTTAAGGAGTCCCCTACATAGTTATCATCTGGAAAAAACAACAGCTCTATAGTCTTTTCTAAACTTCAATCACATTTGATTGAGTGAATGGTTTATAAGGATTAGGAGGTGGGCTGAATATTGGAATAAATAAGGATCCATAATGGGTCCAGAGGGAAAGTGTCTCAGTGAGCTTCAGCCACACCGTCCCTCTGTGCTAGCTGAAAGAGAAGGAGGAACAGTGTTTAGAGGGAGGGCTTTGAGAATTACCAAGCAGGTAAGTGAAGGAGAATTAATATGACATGTGGTGTTGTTCCAAAATTTAAGTTGTAATAACCTGATTTAATACTTTCTATATCTGTAACACGTTTGGCTGTCAGATTAATAAAAATCTCTAGCATGATGTATTTTGTCTTCTTAGCCAATCAGCTTGTGAAACCAATAAAAAAATAGAAAGAAACCTTATTACTAGCATAGAGTGGGCTTGAAAAGAGAAGACTTGCTGGCTAATTCTCAACTTTGGAGTTGGAATCCCCTAAAGGAAAACAGGAGGTGACAGGAGGTGAACTTAGATTTGTGATTGCTGTTGTTAAGTTGCGCAGAGCAAATGCAAGTGCAGCACAGATACCCAATAAATGTTGAAGAAGTCCAAATCATTTAAAATTGCACCTGGATTCTTGTCCTCTAATATTAAAGCTGATTCACCAAATTGAGTGATTTGTTTTTATCTTATGGGATTACACACTACACTAAATGTCTTTTGCAAACATTCTTCAGACATAGTGAAACAAGCAAACTGGATATTTTTGGGGCTTTAGGAAACTGTGACATGTTTTTTTTCTAATAATATATGATTTAAGGAAAATGTGTTTTTTTTTTTAAAGGAATTAATTTAAATAATTCCTAGTTGAAGAGGCACATCACATGTAAAGTCAAATTTGGACTCTAGTGTGAATGCAGCTTTTTTCTAAACTTGTAAAATTGTCTATATAAGGGGCTGTTGGCTTCACGTGGCCTCAGACTAATGGAATAAGCCATTATGCAAATCAAGCAGTGTATCTGATATGTAGGAAGCGAGAGTCAGTCCTTATGGTTCTTGATGGATGATGAAGAGAAGGAAGTGGAGGAGGGGGGGATGGAGATGGCAAACAGCAGGAAGAGTGACTGTATTGGGATTTGTGGGGGTGGGCAGTGAGATAGGGGGGATTGTGGGGGAAGGAAACACTAGTCAGCCAAGTCCTTGCATTTCATTTATTATAATACCTCTATACTGTGAGCCAGCCTTTGAGTAAGCTTCATTTTTTTGCTGTCTGTGCATTGGCACTGACTGGGATGTTGCATGAGAGCGTTGTCTCTGCTCAGCTCTCAGTGCCATGAGCTGAAACAGGGGACTCCATTCATGCGCTCTGATTTTGTCTCATTAGCCTGTGGTTACCATAGTGGCTCCATAGTGTAGTAGCTTACAACGAGTGAAAGAGTCTCAGTTTGGATCTAGGAGGAGACATAAATCCCTTTGAGTTGCATCATCTCGCAAATCTGGCAAATCCAACATGCAGAGTTACCCACTGTGGCGGCCCCTTGTGAACACAGGTGGAACCTAAAGTATCTTAGACTGTGGGTGCCATATGTGCTGAGCTGCCTTTATGCATTTGTATGTTGTTTCTATAGATTAAGAGAATTTACATTGCTGGAAGTGTTTTCCAATTTATCATATTTGTAAACTGGACATTTGTCAGCAACCATTATTTTTTAAGATGGCAGACAGATGATAGCAACGAATCAGGGAAGGCGGGAGGGGCTGGTGTACTCGTTTTAATTTCTGTCAAGATTTTGCCGCCCTCTGGTCAAGAGTTTTGAAATTGACCCTTGTGTTCCCCTTGTCCAAAAAGCCTACTTTAGCTCTTGATCCGGAAGAGTGGTTTTTGTTTTTCCTTTCACACTGATGTCAAATTACAAGCAGCAGAGAGGGAACAAGTGTGTTTGAAACACACCATCAGAGCTCTCCTCTGGTTCATCTCCATCACCATTCTGCTCTTTGTTCCTATCAGTCTTTCAGACAGCAGAATGGCCCCTACAGTATAGACCGAGGCTGAAAGCTGCAGCTGCTGCACACACTGAGCAGAGGCGAGGGACAGCACTCCCCCAGTTACTACACACACACACACACACACACACGGATGGAGGAGAGAGCTGCTCCTCCCTGTTTGTCTGATGTTTTGCTTTGCTTTAATAGCAAGACTGATGCCATTTAAAACTTTCGCTTCATTTCACTCAATGCAAATCCAGCTGCATTAGTGGGTTGCCAGAGTCCTTCACTGACATGGGACAGTACATGCAGTGGCTCTACACAGCCAGCTCAACCTAATTAGTCCTAATGTTAGTTTAAAAAAAAGTACAGCTATGCAGAGACTTTTTTTTGCATATGACTAAAATCTATATTTAAAAATACCTTTCTTGCCCCCAGAATTATATTACATAATTTTAAATACATCACATCTACCACGTCCTGAATAAAGAATCATTAGTGTGTGAAATTAGCAGGTTTTTTTTTTCTTGCTGTTTGTTTTTCAACCAGACAAACAAAACTGAACATAAAAAACAAACAAAAAAACGCTGTCTTCTAAGACCTTTTCCCCTATGTGCACATTTTGACAGTTGTTCAAGGTGACAAGTAATATTTATAATAGTTACTTTTAATAGAAATGATATCAACACTTAAATAAAAAAGAAAAAAACACCGACACTTAAAATGTTTGAGCAACTTTGCTGATTTTGTTAAAAGTTTAAAATGTTCTTATCATTGTCACACAACTTTGGATTTGAGGACCCAAATACAGACTACAGGGGGGGAAAGCCCCAAAAGTCAAAGTCTAAACATGAGGAGCCAAGGAAGAAATGGAATACAAACTTGGGCCCAGCTCCAGAAGACAGGTTCAACAAAGCCTGAGTCTAATCCTTGGTGGAAAACTCTTAGTTTTCAGTTGCAGAAAAGCTGGAAAAATGAAGCCATCATCACTGGATTTCTGATAGCATTCACCATGACAATGAGTAAATGAAGAACAGCGGCTTCAGTTTTTATGAAGCTATGTGAAGGATGACATTCATCATAAACACGAGGGGAGAAAAATGGAATTGTCATCTATGCAGTCGTCCAAATTTACCTTTACAGGTAAAGGTGAAACCCGACCAAATTTTACTTTTGATCTTTAAGTTAAAACTATCCAGCTTCACCCTGACAAGGACAAAATGCAGGTCCTAAAGGACAAATATGAAATAATGAGATAAAAAAATTGATTACTTTGACATGCGATATTATTTAGATTCATTAAAATTCATTTAGTTTATTTTCAATAAAAACAATGGTTCAGACTTTGCACAACATAATTTGATGACTATATTTGAATATATGAAAATATTTCAGCATAAAATCCAGTGACACAGACTGCCTGTATTCAAAAACCTCACTTTGAACTACATTTAGTCTCACATTACAACTTTCAACTAAAATATTCACAAAATCTCCAACTGATAAACAATGACAGGTATTTATTCACCATTGTGACTGAAACTTCTTCTTCTTCTTCTTCTTCTTCTTCTTCTTCTTCTTCTTCTTCTTATTATTATTATTATTATTATTATTATTATTATTATTATTATTATTATTATTATTATTATTATTATTATTAAAACGCTGATGAATACACTAATCCATGCTAAATGTTTTAACGTAGAGAAACTAGCAGACAACCTGACAACTGCCTTACTGACCATGTAAGGAAGTCATGGAGATACAGACTTCATATTTTATTTTGCTATATTTTATTCAGCAATCATCATTTGTGCCCTTGCATAGATGACCAATTATTTTAAAAAAAATGCTAATTATTAAACACAACCAATATCTAACCAGGGTTTCAGTGCTTGGACATCAGTTACACAAATGAAAAAGCAGGAGTGAAGGAGTCAAAGAGAAACTTTGTTGACCCTGGCACCTGACACAGTTTAAGTTTAAAGTCTCTTTCTAGAACAAAAAAGCCAGAAATTCCTCTCATGTGTCAACAAACTCAGAGCTTTCACTAAACTTGCTTTCTGGAACAAAGCCTTGGGAAACACACTGAGACAAAAAGTTGGACTGGACTATATATACAGAGATCACCGATTAGGGATTAGACAAAGGAGGGGAATGAGATGCAGAGGAATGCAAATAACAACAGTTAATCAGAAAACAAAATAATCAGAGAATCAAGGCAGGCTGTCACAAAGCATCTTTAACTCAGGACATAGAAGAAAATGAACCTTCAAGCATTTAAAATCTGGAGAAAAAAACCCGGACAAAACAAAAGAGAGTACCATAGACTTGAATATTAACACTTAATAAGGGAACACAAAGGGACGAACACAGGAACAAAAAGAAAGGAAGGCAGACAGAAACAGAAACACTCGGGCAACTGCTGCTACTGACAGTAACAGACATGAACCAAAACACAAGATAACACAAAAATGAAGAAACAAAGCTCAAGAAAGGGATAAGATATAAGGCAAGTTTAACATAGACAAATTTCTTAGTTTCTTAGTTGTCTTCACTAAACATAAAACCTCAGAGATAATGAACATTTCCACACGGGTAATCGGTTTTCTTTGTTTTCACTAGCCCAGCCTTTCTTCTTCAGGCTCTGCTTGCGATCACATAGAAGGGACGTTTGATGTATTATTTGACTCTTCTTCTGCACAATGTTGACCAGTTGAATCCCCTCCCCCCAACTCCAAGGCAGATGCATTATTGGAGGAATGTGTGACAGAGCTCTCTAAAAGAAAAGAAAAATATAGCAGTAAAAAGGAAGATTGCCATTGCAGATAGGACAAGAGAGTAATGCTGCAGATCAAAAGAAGCATGCAGAGCAGTTAGAAAAAATGTATATGTTAACTCAAGATAATATGCAATATTTATTTTATTGTGTGTGTGTTCTTACTTAATTCTGACATGACAGCAGTACATGAATTCTCACTGTGTCATATACTAATAAACAGGAGGTTGAAATCACTTACGTTTGTTGTCAGATTCTTCTCAAATTAATCTTACTGATTGGTGATAAGCAGTCTACATGTTATGTGTTCAGCATGTGTTACCATGGTAACACCGTGAAAAGACAGCCATATTTGTTGTTCTGGCTGTTAGCTTCATAGTATGCCTCTCCAGGCCCGGTAATACAGAGCAACTCCAACACACCCAGGATATCTTTCCACCGTCTGGTTTCACTTACCCTGACAGCAGCAGTTGGGTTCAGGATCATAAGCAGGTTATTATCACCTTGATAAATCTATCATGGGACTCCAAATCTAGCAATCAGTACACTTAGGGGCGATCGTGGCTCAAGAGTTGGGAGTTCGCCTTGTAATCGGAAGGTTGCCGGTTCGAGCCCCGGCTTGGACAGTCTCGGTCGTTGTGTCCTTGGGCAAGACACTTCACCCGTTGCCTACTGGTGGTGGTCAGAGGGCCTGGTGGCGCCAGTGTTCGGCAGCCTCGCCTCTGTCAGTGCGCCCCAGGGTGGCTGTGGCTACAATGTAGCTTGCCATCACCAGTGTGTGAATGTGTGTGTGAATGGGTGGATGACTGGATATGTAAAGTGCTTTGGGGTCCTTAGGGACTAGTAAAGCGCTATATAAATACAGGCCATTTACTTAAAAAAGTGGTGCTGACTTTACAAAGAAACTATAGTACTGTGGAAAAGTCTTGATCCACCCTTCACTTCTTTACATTTTGTTTAAAAAATGAGATTCTAACATTTCTAACAAAGTCAGCATTTGGTATGACCACTTTTATTCTTCAGCTCAGCCTGAATTCTCTTAGTAAGTCATTCTTGTCATTTCGTTAAGTAGTCCTCAGGAACAGTTCTCAAGGCTTCTTGAATGACATTCGAAGCTCTTCTTTGTTGGGTGTCTTTTTTTCCATTCTCTGTTAAGACGATCCCACACTACTTCCATATTGTTGAGGTCTGGGTCTGTCCAGGTGTGCTTTTACCACACTGGCAGTATGTTTGGGATAACTGTCACTTTGAAAAAATAAGCCGTTTCCAATCAACTGATTTCTGGATCTGGCATCATGAATCAAAAGCTGATGGTACGTTGGAACATTTTTGTATTCATAATATCATTAATTTTGACAGGATTCCCAACACCACTGGCAGCAAACCATTCCAGAGCCATTGTGTTTTACAGGTAGACACTCACTGTTATACCTTTTCTCCTGACCTCTGTAGATATTGATGATGGTTTAAACCAGATATTTGAAATTTGGATTCATCACTCCGTAATTCCTCTTGGCACTGATTTCCAGTCAACATCAGCCTTTTCTCCCTGTTTCCCTTCATTAATAATAGCTATTTGACAGCCACTTTCCCACTGAGACCATTTTGGGGGACATTTTTCTCTGTTATTGGGTAGTGCAGCAGTGATAAATAAACAAGAAGGAAGGGGAGACATGCAGTGAAGTGCCACTGGTCAGACTTGAACATTTGCCTTATGGAATATGGTTGCCTGCTCACCCAGTGAGCTAAACTGGCTTTTTTCTTTCTTTCTTTCTTTTTTTTTTTGTCTGGTCATAGCTGAATTTTTTCCTTTCTTAAGGGCATCACTCTCATACATGGTTTTTCGACAGTTTATTTTTTTTAGGCTTGCCACTTCTTCTTTTGTCATCCACTGTACAGTTTCTTCCTATCTTTTAGACCCACACTACATGCCATTCTGTGTATATACTGTATGGGGTAGGTACAAAATTGGCTAGGTACGAGGAGTGGACTGTGAACAAGACATCAATCAGCCAATGTCCAGAAAACAACTTTGAAAGACCTTCAGAAAGATTGGAGAACTATTGCTCACACCACTTACAAAAAAAGAAAGTCTGGCTTCTTGGATGCAAAATAAAGATATAATAAGGAAAAGATGGCTGGTTCAAGGCTTTTCTACAGTACTGCATACTACGGGGAAAGTATGAAGAAGTTAAACAGGAATTTTAAGAATTTTCACCAGTGGGCCTGAAAAAGAGGGACCATATTAATAAAGTTTAACTTATTAAAACCGGAAAGGAAAGTCAACAAAAATTCTGCATGGTTATCTTTGAGATTTTGCATATTAGTCTATTTATATTGCCGTAATATATTATGCTTATTATGTGAACACAACTATGTTTAGAACTCCTTGTCAAAGACCAGTTTCCCCATGGGACAAAAAAGTTTATTTTTAGCTTATCTTAAAGTTCCCCCACTGTATCTGTATATTTACTACTAAGATATGTTCCAGGCAGGACCTTTTTCTTTTTTAAAGTAGCCTGTTGGGTAATATATTAAGCAAAAAGCCTGGCATACTTGACTCCAGACAATTCACCAGTCTAATGGGAGCTGAACCATTAAATTGCCTGTTAATTGGAATTTCAGCACTAACAACTAAGTATATATAATGTATTTAATATACCATGGCACAAAGAAAAAAACTGCCCGTGGCTTTCCTCAGTGTATCTGAAGTGTCAGATTGCTGTGTAGGTTCTGGCTTTCAGAAGGCTTTACGGTCACAGTATACCTATATTGCGTATTTAATGCAGAAGTACAAATCTCTTGTTAGCATTTATTAGAGGTAGTCCTACTCCACTTGGAAGCTGTGACTCTTTTGTGTCACATAAAGCCATAAAAATACATGCACACATATTACCATTTGCATTAATGTGCAGCATGTTTTTGCCGTCCCGCTAATTAAATTCCTACTTTGCAGCAATAGTTTGGGAACCAGTGGTGTGGTATTTATAATGCACTTCTATGTTTTATCATATTTAAAGAAATGTTCTCTTCCTTTATCTATCTTCCCTCTGCCCAGCTTTTCAGCTCCTGCGGTATTAAAGATACGCTGCTGTAAAAGAAGTCATCTGTAATCCTACATGTGCTGTATGGCCCCTCTAAAGAAGGCTCATCAAGGTGAAACTCTTGTATGATTTTTTTAGACACTAAAAGCATGATAGCAGGTTTTTTGGAATGAGAGGGAAAAGCACACACTGTGCATCCAGGTGTGTGATATTTAGCAGCAGCAATCGCCTCAGGAGCAGAACCGTCAAACAAGTGAGCGCACTGTAATGAAAGACTAGCCACTTCCCTGGAGAATGTGAATAATGTGAATAGGAATAAATGACATACAGTACTTTGCAGGAAAATACACACACACACACACGCACACACACTTTTTCTGCCCTTAGAACCTGTCACCAGTGGGTAAGGTGCTCCGCATGCGCACACACAGGCAAGCACGCACACTGAATACATCCATGCCTGAAGACACAACAAGAAATAATAATTGTGAGTCAGCCTCACATATGCATACAGACACGCACATACAGTATATACACAGACACCGCCAATAGCCAATCTGCTTTTTCCATAGGAACACATTTTGTTGTTACGGGAGACATTATTTCAGATTAACCACACATTTTATTCTCATTGAGTGGATATTTTACACACCTTTGATTCAATAATACAGACCCACAGATTCTTCCTCAGCTCCATCTGCCCTGCTCCTCTTCCTCAGTCCTTCTCTGACAGGTCTCTATATTTGCAGGTGAGCCTGAGGAGATGATAGCAGTGTGTTTTTGTGTGCGTGGGTGTTTTGGGGACTTGCTCTGCATGATTATGTATGATAACATACGCATGCTGAAGTATCCATTCACCTCAGGTTAACTCGTCTCCTCAACACTAATTACAGATGTTAATCTAATCTGCGGCCGATGAGTTAAATGAGGCTTTTTATGGCGAGGCATGAGATGAAGTGTGGCTCAGTGATGTACGTGTGATAGGAACACACAACCTAAACCTTTTAAGAATTTACTATCTCAAAAAAAAGCAGTTGTCTGTTTTACTCCAACTAATGGCTGCAGCTATATGAGAGTCAAACAGCAAATATGAATTTCTGCACTTTTTGTCTCTTTTCTACCCCATTTGCAGCATAGATTATCTCTTCTAAAATTAAAAAAATGCTGTCACTAGTTTGCAAAATCTTGTTCACTGTCACTGGCATTAGCTTGCTTTATAACTAATGCATTTAGAGTAGATAAATGCATGCCCATCTAAAGCCTTATTATCCACACAGCTATAACTGTGTGATGATAGCATTATAAGATAAAATACGTTTATTTTAAGATGTTTAAATGCAGGGTTTTTATGGTTGAATTCTGCTAAAAGAAAATATATGAAAAGAAACGAGTAGCAACAAAATGCAGATCTAAGGAGCACATTCAGAGAATATGTGGTATTAGCCTGTCTCCCCTAAAGCCTTTCCACAGAGCGGAAAGCTTTTCTATTGTCTGCCACCGTGTTGCCTCTGACATGCAGCAGAGCTTTATCACATGTGCAAAGATTCCTGTTTACATACAGCAATTGAAGAGGCAAAATGGGAACCTGTTGATCTACAGATAAATGTTCCACCACTGAGCTGTACTCCCTCATGATTTGTACGTGCTTTATCTGTGAATTCAGCTCTGTTTGATAATGAATTGTATCCACAAAGCCCGAGTCAAGGAGGCAGCCTCTCTCTGAACTGCAAATATTTAACAGCCCAAATGTGTTTGTTCACTCGTGAGTCTCTGCATGTTTGTGTATGATAATGAACCTGCGCTTGTAGCATCCATCCTCCCTCTATTAATTAATTTGCTCCATGGCACAGATAAAAATCAACAATAGTTTATTATTTCCCGGGATTTTTGCTTTTTATCGTGGAGGAAAAAAGGCTTTTAAACATTTCCACACATAAGATGAAGATACATGAACCTTACAGAGAACTCATATACAACATGCTCTATAATAGCCAATAAAAGGATCAGAAGTCACCTGAATATGAATGTAATTTATATAATGATCTTTAAAAGAATACCTGACACTATTATTTTTTTTAGCTTGAGAGATACAGTATGAACAATAATTAATTTATTTCTTTTTTTGGACATGGGCATTCTGTACTCTGGATTATATAGCAGGCTGGTCAGTTCATTAGTGTTTAATGCTATTTAGAGTGTGCATTCATTTATGGCATGCTTTCTTAGGCTCCAGTAGTTGCCTGGAAAAAATACATACAAAGACAAATCTGAGTGCCCCCTGTGTTTACTTTATATGCCCATAAGTCCATGAGCGCTGCTTACGGTAGACTGAGGTTCATTTAATATTACCTCCTGTAGAGAGGCTGGAATGCCCTGAATGCAACAAGCAGGGGAAATTATTGTCGCAGAGCGAGAACTACTGGCATTGTTATACAGGACAGGAGATTGTATAACAACTCAGCCACAGGTGCCAAACTGGATCCTATCAACTTCTTAAAATCTGCAGTTTTCTGTTCTAATTTCATTTATTCACTGGAAGGGTTTTTCACAGAGGAAATAGATTTTGCAGATGATCGAATTAAACAGATGACTATAATGATCAAGCATTTTCAGACAAAACTGATGAAGCCCAGCTGAGTGACCCCACCCCCTTTTTTAAACTTGTGTTTAAACATTCATGCGTGATAATGTCACATTATGTGTGATAATGTCATAGTTAGAAAAGGGCATTTTGATCCATAGTCTGACGCTTTATCTTTGTGCTGTTCCTCCTTGTTCTTCTAATTTAGGGTTCACTTATAGTTCAATCCATGAATAATGTAGAAAATTTAATTTCCCTTTGCTCTCTCTGATGTATTTAATGTTTCTATAGTGGTGGCTGCCTATGTATCCAGCTCATTTCCTACAAATCTAAAAAAAAAAAGAGTACTTCCTATGATAAGGGTGATTTCAGAAAGGCATGAAATGATTTTTCGCTACAAAGGCAGCATTGATTGACTGGTGATAAAGATTCTTAAAGGAACACTGCAGCCTCTATAAGCACCCATGATTTTAATTAATATAGGATTTTTTTTTTAAATACAAATGATCTGTTCTGCTAGTCATAACTCTAACCCTTTGCACTGCAGATGTGCCATACAGTATAGGCATTGCCAAACTTCATTACAATCACATATGCTACGTCATCATTTACTTTGCAGCTTTCGGATCGTGTGATGTTGTTACCATTTTTTCATACTACCACTGTAGTGCAAAAAGGGGGCACCCAGATTTGAACTGGGGACCTCTTGATCTGCAGTCAATTGCTCTACCACTGAGCTATACCCCCTTGGTGTTAGCCCAGGAAATGACCTGTATATAAAGGCAAATGTAGATCAAACAAATGACGGGTTTTTACATGTTCTTCATTTGTAAACAAATAAAAGTTGTTTACATCCATGTAATGAACCCACTGACCTGCTGTACTTCCTGATTGGTTCAGTGGGATGGTTGCATCCACTTAAACTTTGGTTGTGAATATAAAACCTATTAATCCCTGTGAAGGGAGACGAAAGTGGTAGCTAAAGTTAAACTGGAGCAGTATAAACTACTCAGACCACAAGAATGTCTCTTGCTCCCTGATTAATGTTAATCAGGTGAAGAAACTCTGCAATAGCACTAGAATGGACACAGAAGGCAGCAAGTAACCCAATAAGAAGAGGGGCTTATCGTAGAAATAGATTGCAGCTGAAGTGAAGTGTAGAGTCACTGGAGATGCCGAGATTTGAACAGCAAACCATTAAATTTAAAGGGAAATATTTTGTTTAATACCACCTTCTGCACAAGACATGCAAACATGCTTTCTGATACAAACTGCTAAGCCAACCCAAACATTAAAAAATGATACTTGCTTCTGAGTTTCTTTCTACATGCTGGCCCCATTAGATACATGGCCTTTAAGAGTAAAATGAAATATATATAAGATATCAAAGATTAAATATCTTTAAGTATCCCTATCTTTTCACAATTTTCCTTACCTACACGTGAGACTAATGTAGTAAAACAGAGAAAATAAGATCCCGCCACATTTATTGACAATGCATAAGATTAGAATTTAGGGAATTTTAAGGTTCCTCGTTTGCATTTTATTCTAAAAATCTAAACATGAATTAGAAACTCAAAGAAACTCGATCACTGAAGCACACACAAGCAGTCAGACCAGCCTCTCCTCTTTTTATTAGAACGTCAGAAAAATATATATAATTTATTCCTTGTTTGGTATTTTTTGTTTGTTTGTTTACATAAATAAAGACATTTCGACTACTAATTGATGTGGAAACGGCATTAACGTGGAAAAAAATAACTAAAATGAAATGTCAAACTTTCAAAATTTCTTTGAGGATGATCTCCTTAAATGTTTCCCTCTTGTTTAAACATCTGTGTGTCAGTGTGTCATCTCAAATTTCTGTTTGTTGATTCATATGTTTACAGCAACAGCCTGCCTCCACTCTGTGAGGTGTTCAACCCACCATTGAAGAGCTTAATTTGACGGCTGGCATTTGAAAAATTGTGGTACTTTAATTTGGTAAAATTACGACAGTCTTGAGAAAGTTTACCATCAGGAAGTCATCGATCAAATTTAACTTTCTTGTTTAAACTTGGAAATTCCACACTGCATATGCAAATGGGTCCAAAACACTCCACACATCTTGTACAATTTTTTCATAAAGCTAAACTTTTTGATGAAACCCATATTTTAAGATGACTCGGCTGTCTTGGGCTTCATGCATATTAATAGCTACTCATCATTCTACGGCTCTGAAAGAGAGTTCTTTAATGGCCCGGGTGGAAGTATGTTGCGAAAATACCGACAAGAAGCCAAATGACAACTTTGTCACTTAAGCCTCTTCTTTAAGTGCTTCACTGTTTACATGGACGATACACAGTAAAATGAGCCAAATTAGTTTGGTTTATGCAAGCCGAGTGAGGGATTATGGGTGCTAAGCGGTCCCAATCTCCTCAATCCATCTATGAGCAGCCTGTGTTATGACGTGCTCATATATACACATTTTCTGAAGGCTGCTCATATGCGCTCAGAATATAAAATGCACACAGAAGACTTAGAAGAACCCAGTGTTGATGACTTGCCTCAAATGCTAAGCAGTGAAACTGTTGATTGTTTGCTTTGGTGCTGTATGGAAAATGAAAGGCTTTTCCTTTGCAGTATGACAAGATCTGCATGTTATCTAGCAGCACGCATGACTACTGCATATATATGCAAGCATATGCATGTGTGACACAGATGTTTGCAGTTCAAAAAAAAGGCATGTTATTATGGATGGTTTTTGCACATGCTATTGGTGTTAACAAATTCTGGTTTCTAGTTTACTCTTATTTGAGTAATTGTATAGTGTGCTTCACATAGGGTGCAAATGGAATTGCATTAAGGATCTCTTGATTTGATTTGTGTACTCACCTTACAGTATAATGTGTCATGCTGAGAGACGTTGTTGTCAATGTGGTGCTATTTAAGTAAACACTGAAATTAAAACGAAAAACTGTGGACAAGGGAAGCAGTTAAAGACAGTCAAAGTTTGTGGCCTTCACAGAGGGCAACCAGAGTTGAACTGGGGACATGTTGAGCTGCAGTCATATGCTGTAACCCACAGCTAAACCCCTCTGCGTGGCAAACTAGCACTGACAGTAACATGGAGTATGTCCATTTCATGTCAGCAGGGAAAAGAATAAAACCATCTCTCCCCCTCAATGTCTGTGTAATCACACAAACACAGATGGTCTTTCACAGAATGACTTACTGTGTATTACTTGAATGCTAAAGTTTGTCACATAGTCTGATTAGAAGTAGCTGTAAATCACGATAAGCGTGCTTAAAAAACTATCACAAATTTGACTTAGCTCCAGTTAAGGATTTGGGTGTTCATTCCCATCATTATTCTGAACTTCAGCATCATCATTAAAAACAACTCAAATGAATTGACATCAAAGGAAAGAATGTTCCCAGAGTTACTGCCAACATTAAAAAAGACTCACACATAGGAAGGAAACTTGGCAAAAAAACATTTTTAACCAAAGCTGTGGATTTTGAGCGACATGATATGAATTTAAAGAAGAATTATACTCTGTGCTTTCTCAGCGTATGATCTGTGAAATTCGACGATAGGAATTGGTCCGCTCAAAGGAGAGCGATAAGAAAAGAGGCTGCGATAGCGTGCAGTCCTAATTTGAGCAACCACCACTGGTGAGTGGATTTGGACAATATCAGACGAACATCTTTTATTGTTCGTAGCGTGCATGATTATGACTCATGAGGAAGCGAGGGGAGGGGGAAGAGGGAAGGAGTGAGGAGGGCATGTGGACGCTGGAAGAGATGGAGGATTATGATTGAGTCTTCATGCTTCTGAAAGCACCAACTAAAGTCCATAAACGTTGGCAATGAATGTTCGTGTTTTATGTTTCCCAACCTTCAATCGAGAGTACACTGTGTTCTTTCATTGTTGCCCATATGATGTTGGGAAGGGATGGTGTGAGTGTGTGTGTAGTTATCCACTGACAATAACTGACTAAACCTTTGGGTCTGAAAAGTGAACACAAGTGAAGTGAAAAGCCTGTATGTGGGAACACTGGGAACTTCATTTAGTGTACCCACTTCATTAGATACTCTTTATCTTCTTGTTAATGCAAATATCCAATCAGCTGATCATATGTTGTAGACATAGTCAAAACCTGCTGAAGTTCAAACCAAGCATCAGAATTAGGAGGAGATGTGATTTAAGTGTCTTACTAGGAAGGCAACAGTAACTCAAATAAACACTACTGACAAGCAAAGTATTGAGGATTGTATAGTATACATACTAAATTGAGTATTGTTTAAATAGCACAGCCTACCTGAATGTTATTGCTGATTATGTCCATCCTGTGAACATAACAATGAGTTTATTGTGATCAAATGACCCACACAGTAACAAGATCTCCATCCAGCACTGTGGAATATCATGGAATAAGAGATTTGCATCGTGGATGTGCAGCCGACATATCGGAAGGATCTGCATCGTGTTTTATTTCAATATTAGGCCAGTTTTGAAGACAAAAGGGGGTCCTAACTGGTGCTAGCAACATATAGTGAATATAAAGAATAGTTTAGTGTGCGTCTACATTAGTTGTCCATGTCTATGGGTTAGTTTATGCTGGGGGGAAAAAATCGAACAAACAAAAACCCCACAAAGAAACAAAAAACAAGTTCATGTAAAATTATTGTTTTGATTGTTGCCTTTATTTTTTTTATTTTTTATTGATTATATTCATAGTTTAGTAAGTGTTATGTTTTCTTCTCTTTTCTTCTGTCCTGGTGAAATCTGCAGCATTTAACATTCAGTTTTTATGGTGCTTTATAAACAGAGCGTTACTTCTGTTTTCGTCTTTTTCGTCCTCTCCTTCTTCTTCTAAATATAGAGCAAATGAAGCATGTTATAAGTCTGTAGAAGAGGGAATTAGTGTAAGTGTGAGACATGCTTACCTCTTTTGCCTCTCCTTTGCCTTTGTTCTGAAAGGTCACATAGAATAAACATGTAAAGCCTGTTTTAGTAGCTGTAGCAGCAAGTAGTACTTATGGCTTAAGGGTATAGTCAGTACTGTCACAGTTACTAATTATATGAGATTGGACATCCAAACCTCCCATGTCATGAACAGCTGACAGTGAACTGGCTAAACAACAACAGCTGGTTAAGCTGTTTTGCATTATTGTACTAACCAAAATAAAAATTTCCCCCTGATAAAGAGTTTAATTACATCCTCACAACGTATGAGACTTTATTTACCATGTGTCCGAGTGCAACAATGTTAGACCCACTTCAAAGAAAGTTTGAATAACAACAACTAACAGCAGCTAACTCCAGCAGCTAACAGCAGTGGCAAAAGCAGTAGCGCTTATTGACATCGACAAGTTCAGGATATCTTCCACAGCTCATCTCAGTATCGCTGTCATCACATAGAAGTAAGCTTCACTAACTCTTCCACTTGTATTAGTGTCCTTTTACAAAGTTTTACTGCCTCTTCCTGATTAAATAGACATGGATTCATATTGACAGCTGAATTAAACGGTGGATTGACATCCGCTGTAGCTTGGATTATGCACTTGAATTGGGAGGGTTAAGAAAAAAGAATTCAGTTGACAGCAGTGAGGTTTCACATACTGTAACCTTCAATATAGAGATTAAATATCCTGTAGATATACAAACACATTAGTCATTTCAACATTCAGCTTTGTTTTTCTCAGTTCAGTTAAAGCAGACAGCACAACTTGTGGCCCTTAAACAATGCTGCAAAAGCACAAAGAGCTCTAATTACAAACCTACCTTTAGATTTGCTGAAATCCTCCCCATGTCCTGCTTCTCTCCAGTGGCTAGAGGTCTCACAAAATCAGTGAGTTGAGAATTATTTACCTCCAAAAGCCCTCCTATGTTTTGACTGTCTGTCAGTCCTAGACCTCCCCCCCTCCTTTACCCCTCCAAGGGGTATTAACCCCCCCCCACCACCACCACCACCTCTTCCTCATCATCACCACACATACAAACACACCCCCACCCCCAACCATGACCCAGTTTGGAGGGGATGAGGGGGGTAAGTGAGGACCATTGTGTGAGTACCACAGGGAGAGAGGCAAGATGCTCTGCCTCTCTCATTCCTCTCCCTTTCAGGAAGGACTCACACTTGGTTAAGCACACACACTGAGACTCTTCATAAGAGAACGTCCAGAAAGCCGAGTGTTTTGTTGTGAGGTTTTTGTTGTCGAAATGCCGCTTTTGATTTTAGGTTAGGTTTGTTTGATGTCAGGCGAGGTTAAGAGCCTGTAAAGGACACTATAAGTGAGACGAGGAGATAGAGATGAGCGGGCCTCATGTTGAGAGACAAAGGACACAGTACCTGGCATCCGGGAGAGAAGGAGTAGAGTGAGTATGCTGCTTCATCACTTTACTTTGCTCCTTGTGTTGTTTTTTATAAAATTTCCAAGTATTTTTTTAATCTGAAACGATGTCAGGTTGCCTGACCAAAGATCCAGTATTTCCAAAACGAGACAGCAGATGAATGACTTCCTGAACTTGTTTGTAATCTTCTGGAGAACTTACATTACTATTTCTAACAGCGTAAGGCACAGATGCACGTGGAGAGGCTGCTCCTGCCTCAGAGATTCTTCCTGTAACATATGGAACTAGTTTTCCGTTGTGTTCCTTCCCTTCGGAAACTATTAATGAGGGATTTTTTCTTTTTTTGCCACAAACGCAGAGAGGCATGCTTCTTGAAAACCCGCCTCTCTTATGTAAAATGAAAAGGACTTAATTTAAGCAATGAGCTCCTCATTTTGAGATCTCCTTATAGGCCGGGGTCCATGACCATTTTTCTTTTTTTAAAAAACTGTCAGCAGTTTGTTTTTATCTCTCACTACTGAGATTGATTTGAATTCCTTTATCTTTTCTGCTGCACGTTTTATGAACCAGAGGCCCAAATCGGGGTGCAGTGCCTACTTAACTCTTTGGAATTCATAGTTTATTTGTGTTTCATGGCCGCCCACATTGATCACTCTGCAAGTAAGTTTGATGTCTGTTTGTATGTGTGTGTCTGTGTAGAAACATGAACCACAGAATCTGAAAATAGATGTTAATCATAGTGTTCAAAACCATTTGTCATTGAACCTAATGCTAAGTCACTCTTGACGTGCATGATTTTAATCACTTGAGAGAATTTTTTAAACAGAGTTACTGCTCAGGAAAAACAGAAGATAGTCAGAAAATGTTGGTAAGAATTTCCTTTTTAGCTATGCTGGATTTTTGGATGATTTGAAACACAGTACAGAAAATCCCTTTTCTACTTAATCCACACATTTGCCAGCTGTCAGTCCTCTACTGAAGCTGTAGACATTAAGATTTATTGTGATTATTATATCATGATATAGTTGTTATCTTTTAGTCAAACTGCAGATTCACAAAGCAGAAGCAGAAGCTAATGACCTTGTTGTGACTTAAATTTGGTGGTTTTATGTTCGGGTCTTATTGCTACAAAACAGCCATGATTAAACCCAAATATGACGATCCAGGGGGTTATCATGGACAGATGTCTGGCCAGCTACTGCGTGAGCAGATTAGTTTGATCTGTGCCGTCTGCGTAGGACAAGTTGGGACTGTGAAGGGCAACGGTGAAGCCTGAAGATGCCACTGGCAGAACAGAGGGAGAGGGCACTACGGTGCTGACCCCCACACAAGGACAGGCAGAGGAGTTCTGACTCTAGAAGATGCTCTTGGTTTTTCCTCTGATAACTCTGAGGCTTCCTTTTTAGTGTTAACAGAACAATCAGCATTTCTGGTGAATTGTGGAATAAGACATGTCACTCTCTTGGTATGATATTAAATGCAATAGCAGAAAAGACTAATGACAGGCTACAACACATACACAACTGACTTCACTGTGCCTGAATTCCCATTGCAACGCAAATTAATTATTAGCTGCAGTGTTCATTCTTTGGAAAGAAATATGTCTTTTTTGTGATTAAGCTTTCCAAGGACAGCATATTACATTTCTGAACACACTACAGCATTTAGAGCACGGGCAGCTTGGAACTCAAGCACTGGAACTCCGCTGATTAAATTCCTGTTAATATAAAAATTGAAAATGTGACTTTATGACAAGCAAGCAGCGCAATTAACTCTTCTCCCAGTGGAATAGTTCTTTTTCTCTAGCTGGTTTGCCTGCCTGTCAGCCACTATATTCTGCTTTAGCAATAATTGCTGAATGTTTATTTTCACTATATGATTTTGTAGATGTGATTTTTATTTGGTGAAAGAAGATAACCCGTCAGCTCAACTCTATAAGTACTAAATACTAGTATTGTACTTGTCTTGTTGGATTTAGTAAGTACTAAATGCAACAAAACCTTGACACGGGGCATTGTTGAAGACAAGTAATATAAATAAAATATAAATAAAATACAGAGGACAAAAAGGGAAGCAGACATAAAGTTTAGGTAGCATTGTTTTCACAACACGTTGCTCACCTAAAACTGCTGCAAAAACAAAATATAATACAGGTTGAAATTATTTAACCTTTTACATTAACATGCTGTGATTGTCAATGTGATAACGTTTCTGGTTAGATACTGAAAAGAAAGAGAAACTTTGTCTGCCACTAACATCTGCAGATAGGTCCCAGAAGGCAGTAAAAGTTCAAATGAGGAGTGTTTTAAAGGCAGCAGTCCAACAGCAGATCAGCAGGATCAGGAGCCAAATCAGCGTCGACTGAATAAAACGCTGACAGTGATATTTTTTTTCTTTACAATCACTTTAAAAACACTAAGAGAGATCTAATTGATGATTAGCAGACTAAGAAAATTAATTCCCTGTGGGAAAACAGTCTGTACTTTAATGGCTGTGGACTGACTGATCAATGACCACTACTGTAATTGTACAGGTTTGCTGGTCTGTGAATGAGTACAGTCGGAGTAAAGTGCAATATGTTAATTATGGAAAATGTTCCCAAAAAAATCAATGCAATCGCAATATGCATTTCTAAATATGGTGACCAGAAATAGAGTCATGCATTTATACAAACAGAAACAAATGTATAAATATACGCATTAGTGTGCTTCGCTTGATTAAAGTTCAACCAAACGCTAATAAATCTATTAGCTTTACATGCGCTCATTAGAGGTTTTTCTTTTCTCTGTTTTACAGTACATTTATTATTCAAACTGCCCTGAAACGTAGCAAAAAACCATTAGACATTCAGTCCTTCTTATCAGGGTAGTACATAAAGTATAAAATAAACCTATGCAAAACATGATATATATGTAATTTAAGTACAGCGTTCAATATTTAAATGCACAACTTGCTCCAAAAATACTCCAAGTTAGTGTGTGCCAAGTCACAGGCAGGAAACTGAGGGGGCCTTTGAACTTGTAAGTGTGTCTGCTTGTCTGTCGGTCTACATACTATATCTGGATATGAGTCTCTGTGGATCCTGCAGGAGAAGAGTTAGTGACTGAGGGGATCCCTGCGGTGACGCTCACTGTAACTGTCTGTTTGATTCAGTACGTAAGGGCTGTGATGTGGAGTTTTCAACCCCCGAGAAGTGATCGTGTTAACTTCTGACCTTGTACTTCAGCGTGGCTCCGATATATCAAAGAGAGACTGATATATCTGTGTTTGTTGACCTGTGATTACACAGTCATGACCTTTTCGCAGATGGCTGTGGAGCCATTGATCCTGACTGTGATTCACTTTCAAAGCTCATTAGTTGAAAATTGCTGTGTTTACACTGGAGGGGATTTCCTTGTGACTCTTACCATTTTTAACTTTTGAACTAGAGTCTGCTGTGCTTTTTGACGTTTTCTTGTGTGACATGATTTCCACCAATTTGCTGTTCATTCTTCATATCAAAATTTTTGACAGAAAGTCTGCCTGTTGTGTCTGCACGGTGCTATTCGGGAGGCTGACTCACCTCGGTAACTTAATGCACAGAGTCAGCTTCTTACCCCTAACTGCCCCACTAGCTCCTGAAGACGTAAATTGGATGAGAAAGCAAAATGCCAGGTTATATGCAACTAAGGTAGCAGGAGGATTTAAAACAGGCAGCTATGTGCCTGGATCAGAGCATCTCTCCTGGTCAGGGTGAAGCTTTTCAATTCCTGGTGCAAAAATTACCTAAGGACTTAACACGGGTGAACAAGGGCCCATCAAAGGACATAGTGAAATTCCTCTATTACTTGTGGAGTTTCAATGATTGTTTTAATCTAAGCCTCAAGCTAAATGCATAAAAGGGTTGTCATGGATGTTTTACAAACCTACAGAACATTTTTTAATCTTTTTTTTTGTATCTATAATTGAAAACTATGGTGGGTTAACTATATTATCAGTATGTTTGGATAAAAGGGTGCAGTATTGCTTTATCAGCTATAATGCTTAACCAGTAACACAATTTTTAACAGATGAATAAAATAGCGAAGTAGAAAAACAGCTGCAGAAACCAAAATTGTTTTATATATCAGTCTGTGCTCTGATATAGATGTACTCACCTCTGCTCTGGAATTTGGGTATTTCACCACCTGAGTCAGTAGGAGTTAACTCTGTTTTAGAGCCAATTGAGGAAGTGCAGTTTTGGGCTTCATTCGCTAAATTTCTTTAACCACATGATTAGAATAGACCAAATAGAGCTTATATCAGATATCGGGGAAAAAAGATTTGCAAATACAAGCCAGTAAATTAAATAATAAATAAAGCAAGCTTGCAGTTCAAGTGTCTGGGATCTGTAAAATTCAAAATAAATCAGCTCCATGACTGAACAAGTCAAAGTAGTGCTGGACCATAATGCATATTACTCCCAGGAGCTGTAAAGTGACCGCATATCAAAAAATACTGTGTGAATAACACCCCAAATCAGCAGTACCTGTTAGGTGAAGAGGTCACGGGAGAAAAGGTAAAAAAATATAGCAAAAGGTCCAATGTGAAAATACCAGTACCATAAAATAAGAAGTAGAAAAGTACAGAAAGTAGACAGAGAGAAAAGATAGAGTAAGATAGATAGAATAGCCTTATTTAATCAAACTTTCATCTCTGTGGTTGCTTTTTTGTCTGTGGAACTGGATATTATTAGCTAAAGGACAACTGTGCAGAAGAATTATGTAAAGAAATGCTGTGATGTAATGCAGGAACAGTCAGACAGAGCTCCACGATGAAAGGACACTGTTATGACTCTTTGTGCTTATGGCAACCTCTTGCTCCGCTCCGGCCATGTGCTGCTTACTCATATTTGTTGCTCACAGACTCTTAGAGTTGGCGCTCTTTCAAGGACTTCAATGCTTACTCTAACTGCAAAAACACTCTCAGAAGGAGCTGTTGTGCACTCACGTGTTGGTAATACGCACACCGGAGCGTACTCACACAGAGGATTCCTGACATTTACCTCCTGTGTCTCAGGCATGCCCTTATATGGTCAGAATGATCAATACTTACGACATGTTTTATCACAAGCCTTCTTCCAAACATTCCCGCCCTCTTGACTCCTACTGGAGACACAAAGCAGAGGGCTGGGAGCTCATGCGTCTCTGCTATAGCTACATTTTCTCTCTTAATGTAGCTCATTTGAACTAAGCTCTCAACCTGCTTGGTAAGGATATTGTCCCTGGAAGCCCTTTAAAGCCCAAACTAAGCTCGTATTCATGCCTGGATTTTCCTCTCAGTCAAGCTGACAATAAGCCATGCGCTACTGTGGCTTCATAAGGGGGAAAGTTCTGTGGAGGTGCCACACTCATCCCCCAAAGCCACCCTCAGGGACAGCAGTGTTTGGGTTCAGCTCCACTGCCTGAGATAATGTGGGTCTGCTGTCTGAAATCCCGCTCCAGTGGCTTGTGCCTGGCCACCTGCTGGTTCTGCTGGTGAGGATGGACAGCCTGGAGCCCAGACCTAACCTACATAGGCAACATGTCTCTATCCCTGAGCTGCACATGCACACATGCAGCAGAGTAGGGTTCAATTCCATTTACCTCCCAACCAGAACAAACCAGTGAAGTTAATACAATCCTGAAAACTGCACCTCATACAGAAGAAGGCTCACTAAGAGGATTTATTTCTTCTGAAAGAGATAGGCTGTTAAATAAAGTGTGTGTGTATTTGGTGATAGCAAATTCCCTATTTGGATTATTTCAGCTCCTTCTCAGTGCTGTTTGATGGTATTTTTTTTAATACTGAGATCCTCTTTCCACCCTGTTTGGTCTGCTAATTCTCTAAAAAGCCCAAAGTTGACAGCAACCTCACTGTGGCACTGAGCTAAAATCAGTGGGCTTGCATTTGAAATGTATAGAGCAACAGATCAAATTAAGGATTTGGTGACTCCGTGAGATCAGAGGGGAACATTCATTTTAATTAAGGCAATTATTATGTCACACCCTTAACCATCTTGCTGCTAAACTTGCAGGGCTAATGCTATTTCTGCATGAATTAAAGTCTTATTAATATTTGGACAAAAGTGACTAAATGCTTTGATCATGTTTTGAAATGTTGGTGATACTCGTGTGGAGGCATTTACTGTCAGCTTACTGTACCTTCCTTGTTTCACTCTTGTCTTGACACTTTTTCTCTTTCTTTACTTTCTCCAGAGTCTGTGAACAGGTGAGAGAGGGACACTGTCTGCCCCACTGTCCAGCGACACCATGAGCTGGAGCTTCCTCACGCGGCTGCTGGAGGAGATCCACAACCACTCCACCTTCGTGGGGAAGCTGTGGCTCACCGTGCTCATCATCTTCCGCATTGTTCTTACTGCCGTTGGGGGAGAGTCCATCTACTACGACGAACAGAGCAAGTTTGTTTGCAACTCAGGCCAGCCAGGCTGTGAGAATGTCTGCTATGATGCCTTCGCCCCTCTGTCTCACGTCCGCTTTTGGGTCTTCCAGATTATCTTGGTGGCAATGCCTTCTCTCATGTACATGGGCTATGCTGTCAACAGAATTGCACGATTAGATGAAGCCAAAGGAGGAGCTGGATCTGTTGCTGTTAGGACAGGAGGAGGGGGCTACACGCACAGAAAACCTAGGAAAATGTGCTTTGGAGCAAGACAGCACCGAGGCATTGAGGAGACCGAGGAAGACCAGGAGGATGATCCAATGATCTATGAGGTGCCGGAGATCGAGCCCCCAAAAAGGCCACGGGACCCACTGCAGCCCACACCCAGACCCAAAATCCGACATGATGGGCGTAAGCGAATCCGAGATGAAGGGCTAATGCGGGTCTATGTTTTGCAGCTGGTGACTCGTACGGTGTTGGAGGCTGGTTTCCTTACAGGCCAGTATTTGCTGTATGGTTTCCGTGTGATGCCCATATTTGTGTGCTCAGGGAAACCTTGTCCACACAGTGTTGATTGCTTTGTGTCGAGGCCTACAGAGAAGACCATTTTCCTGCGCATCATGTATGGTGTCACTGTCCTTTGCCTCACACTCAATGTTTGGGAAATGCTCCATTTGGGCATTGGTTCCATTTGTGACATTCTTCGCCGTCGCCGCTGCCCACCTCAGGAGGATGAGTACCAGCTGGGCCTGTTGGGTACCAGTGGGGGTGTGGAGGGCTCAGTAGGGGCAGCAGGTCCTGAGGCAGGTTCTGAGGGAGGCGTAGGAGGAGATGGTGCTGCCGATTATGTTGGCTACCCCTTCTCGTGGAACACCCCGTCAGCTCCACCTGGTTACAACATTGTTGTGAAGCCAGAACAGATGCCCTACACAGATCTTAGCAACGCTAAGATGGCATGCAAACAGAACAGGGCTAACATTGCCCAGGAGGAGCAGCAGCAGTTTGGTAGCAATGAGGACAATTTCCCCACTGGAGGAGAGGCCCGTGTAGCCCTGAACAAAGACATGATCCAGCAGGCTCATGAGCAACTGGAGGCAGCTATCCAGGCCTACAGTCAGCAGCACCGGGCAGAGGAGCAGCTTGGGGACAACCAGGATGACAAGCCCCAAAGTAACATTATCCAGGCCCAACCTCAGCCACAACCCCAGCCTCAGAAAGAGCGCAAGCATAGATTTAAGCATGGGAAAGGCGGGAGCAGTGGAGGTGGAAGCAGCAGCAACAGTAGCAGCAGCAAATCAGGAGAGGGCAAGCCCTCTGTATGGATTTAACCCCAGAAACAGTGACCCGTATTGAAAACATGTAAATATTGGAGACTGGATGATGAGCTGTTGCAATGTTACTTGGATATTTAAACACCATTATGCCTTACAGAATCCTGCAAGCTGGAGAAGATGCGTGTTTGCGTATAATGGTGTGTAAAGAAAAAAAGAGAGAGAAAAAAACATGTGATATTGCAGCTGACAAATTGTTTTGTCTGGGTAATCACTGTTTAACTTGAAACATCACACCAACACAAACTATGTTAGGCTACAGTCTGTCGTTTACATGTGTCGTTCTTCTCAAGCCCCAAAGCAGATTATTGACCTCTGTTTTCTTCCCGTTCACCCTTTCAGGAGATTCCCAGGATCATTATGTGTTCTCTTGCAAAATTAGACTGATTCCAAATTTCGATGATCACAATGTAAATGCAATAAAATGATGCATGATTCCATGGTGCCGCCCAAAGGATTGGCTTTATAGTGCAGTGAGAAGATCACCTTCCTGAAGGTTGTGTCCTGTCACTCATGTTCCATGTCTGCTTCATTAATAGTGTTATATTGCTGTGACTTTGCATTTGACCGTGTGTTTGTAAATGTTTGTTGTGTATTTTTTGATAACAGTAGTACACCAGCTGCTACAGAAACCTATGAGTACAGCTGGTGGATTTTTATCCAGTCTACATCTGAAATTATCTGTGAAAAAATAAATAATAAGGTGCAGAAGCAATCCAGATTTTATAGTTTATTCTTAAATATCTCATTTTCTCCTTATGGCTTTTCATGGCTCAGTACCATTGTTCCTCTATCTGCCTTGTGTTTGGCTGCCCCCTGGTGGTGTCTTCAACGGGGCTTGATACTGGGGAGAAGATACCAGTTGCCAATGCTACCTGCATCCAGCAACACCTTAACCAGCTGTAATGTTCCTTTTCTATTGACAATACTTGTGTCACTTATGTCTTCCCAGTGCTACAAGTCCAGTGTTAGATGCACAAGGCTGCAATATTACAACATTGTAATGGAAAAGGTTTAAAGCCATTACTATAACACAGTGAGACCAAACACTGTCTGTGTGATGCAAGTTGTCAGTGCCAAGATTTTATGCTAGGCTGCCACGAAGCCTGGTTGTTTGTAGCTTTGGAATACTGTGGCCATGCTACTCCACTTGTGGAAATATGCCTATGTGAGACCAACCCTTTTGTAAAAGTCATTTTTCTTTTTTTTTTCCTTCTTTTTTTGTACAACAGTATGTCTTGCATTTTTCATATGGGATTTAAAATGATAAAACTTCAAAATGGAGTCAAATTTTATGTTCCAGACAGTGTTTTATATGAAAACACTCTGTTTTTCAATAAAGTTTTGTTTTGTTTTGTAAAATAAATAAACAAAAAACAAGATCTTTTGAAAATGAATTAGCTGTATGAATATTTATGTTTATTGTGATTTAAATTGCCTTCTAATTGTAAAAAAAAATGTTAAATAGGACATAGTATATTTTTATAATATGTTAACTAGAGTGACTTAAAGAAGTAAAGAAAAAAAAAGTCTTTTCCTTGTATGTTGCCGTATCAGTATTTAATGTATGTAAAAAACCTCTGGGCTGTATTTTAATAAACAGTGTCACTCCTTTTTCAACACTGGTCTGAGATCTGCTGAACACCGTTGTGGGTCATTGAATCCCTTGTCAAAATATTTTAAAGTGCCAAGTAATTCAAATAATTCGAGCTCCACAGTAGCTTCCCAAACAAGCTGTATGAAGGCAGGAGGAAAAACAATTAAAAAAGAAAGTAAATAAAGCTGATTTAATACATTTCATATTAAAAGTCTACAATTCTCTCAGTAAACATTAAATGAGTTAAACAAAGCATCACTCGTGAAGCAGTGGCTGAACACATAGCTTTCTAAATATGGAATACAGTGCAGCAGAGTGCTTGAAAAACCTTTTTGGATTGTTCACCACTGGGCTCCACATGTCTGTTCATCAAGCCCAGCCATCATTAGACAGACATAAGTCACCCGAAGCAATCCAACCAGCCTTACCCAAAGCAGTGATTGGCTTGTCTGAAGCGACCCTAATCCCAAAGAGCCATAGGTGATTTACTGAGAATTTGCCGGTCCCTGTCAGTCTTTTCCCTACAAGGCATATCAACCCTCATTACATTCTTCTCCAGTAAGCAAAGTTTCTCCACTGCTGCTGTTTTTTTGAGAGAAGGCAATAAGATCCAGCAGGGACCACAAGAGGGCGACATCCTGTTAAATAAATGACATCTTCAGGAGTGAATGAGAGCGAGTAAAGGCCATTCTGTTAGAGTGCCACGAGGGTACTCAGCGACCCCATCTGCTTAGATCTTGATGACTGCCAGCTTGTGTTTATATATTCAAAACATCTCCAAGTTGTATTGTTGAGAAACTGAGAAATTTGGCCAGCTATCCAGGTCAAAAGAACTACCCTGTGGCACATTTGTGTGTTTGGCATGACCTGTTTTCTATTCTGTGCTGAGTGACTGGAGAAAAAAATAGAATACTAAAACAGAAAGTGTTCACAAATGGAGTTTATGCCCCTCTGTATTCTGTTCTTGTTATCTACAGTAACATCCACTATTAACCAAATATCTCCAAAATCTTAGAACAAGGGCTTTTTTTCTTAGAAAAATACAAGAAAAAAAAGTTAAGGTAAACTAAGATGCCCTATCTGATACACAATAGTGTGAATATGTGTTTTAGCTTTGTGGCAGTGGATTTACAAGACAATAGAAAAAATTCTCAATACAAAAGTGTTTAATCCTCCAGCTCTCGCTGCATGTCTGTGTAGATTTCTTACATAAAAGATTATGTTTGTACAAGTACTTCAGAAGCTACTTATCACAATTTTTGCACAACTATTTATAAGCATAGTGAGGTCAATAATTGTATCTGACTTTTTAACCCCTGAGCTACCAAGCCGCTTAAATAACTACATTATATTCCTCATACTGTTTCTATATCTGTGATAGATATTCTATTATATGTTAAATTAAATAATTATGGTCTTCCATTATTTTTTATATCACTGAAGATTGATAAAAATCAATCTTGATAGTCATGATAAAAATCTCTGACTTTTATCATGACTTTGGTCACTTTTAGTCATTATTCTGCTGCAGTAAATCTTGCTACTTTACTTTCTACTTTATGTATGTATAAAAAAACACCCAGCACGCCCCTGCGGGCGGTTTATCCTTCAAGCTCGGGTCCTCTACCAGAGGCCTGGGAGCTTGAGGGTCCTGCGCAGTATCTTAGCTGTTCCCAGGACTGCGCTCTTCTGGACAGAGATCTCCGA